>NW_016836851.1:0-3747 GCF_001698545.2 Rhinopithecus bieti | reverse complement strand
AGGAATGGTACCAACTCCTCCTTGTACTTCTGGTGGAATTCAGCTGTGCATCTGTCTGGTCCTGGCCTTTTTTTGGTTGGTAGGCTGTTAATTATTGCCTCAATTTCAGAGCCTGTCATTGGTCTATTCAGGGATTCACCTTCTTCCTGGTTTAGTCTTGGGAGAGTGTATGTGTCCAGGAATTTATCCATTTCTTCTAGATTTTCTAGCTTATTTGCGTAGAGGTGTTTATAGTATTCTCTGATGGTAGTTTATATTTCTGTGGGATAGGTGGTGATATCCCCTTTATCATTTTTTATTGCATCTATTTGATTCTTCTCTCTTTTCTTCTTTATTAGTCTTGCTAGCAATCTATCAATTTTGTTGATCTTTTCAAAAAAAACAGTTCCTGGATTCATTGATTTTTTGAAGGGTATTTTTGTGTTTCTATCTCCTTCAGTTCTGTTCTGATCTTCGTCATTTCTTGCCTTCTGCTAGCTTTTGAATGTGTTTGCTCTTGCGTCTCTAGTTCTTCTAATTGTGATGTTAGGGTGTCAATTTTAGATCTTAATTTATATTTTGTGATATCCCACAGCACTTCTGCAAATCGAGGCTGGACCACCTGAGTTAGCAGAATCTACAAATACTCTCATACTTTGTCCTCATGAAGAATTCCTGAGACGGTGTAAAGAAAACCATGATGAGGTGCTGTGCTCTCTGCATGAAATGGGGGAAAAGAGAGAAATAATTGCTTTCATTAAATGCACATTTTTAAAAATGGGGTCTTGCTCTGTTGCCCAGCCTGGAGTGCCATGGTGTGATCATAGCTGACTGCTGTCTTGAACACATTGGCTCAAGAGTTTCTCCAGCCTCAGCCTCCCAAGTAATTAGGACTACAGATGCACACTACCATGCCAGGCTGATTTTTTTTTTTTTTTTTGTAGAGATATAGTCTCACTATGTCACCCAGTCTGTTCTCCAGATCCTGTCTTCATGAGCCTTGACCTCCCAAAGTGCTGGGATTACAGGCTGGAGCCACAGTACCAGCCATAAATGCAGAAATACATAAAGCAGTAAATGATGAGGGGATGGTGACAGTGGTGACCTTTATGATAGATGCTTTCAGCAGGCAAGGATTCATATGGCTTCAAACAGATACCAATGCTCTTTCAACCCATGATAAAATGTAGCTTCCTCATTTTATCATTTATTGATTTTGTATCTATTTGGGATTTACTACCATTTCAGATATAGCCACAAAATAAAAACGTTTATAAGATAACATGACTGAATAGTAATTGTTTGTACTCTAGTTGAAAAGCCTAGACATAAAATATGTTTGAAAAGTATAATTAAATCTTGAAAATCATTGTAAGTTTATGTTTTTAAAATAGTACCAAATATTAGTCATAATACAGAAGGCAAAGAATATTTGCTATATTCATTTTTACTGGAGCCAATGACAACGTTTCTTGGTTTATATGAAATTTGATTTGAACCTGAATATAAGAAATGTTTGAGTAGGTGGAGAAGAAAAAGGAGAAGGAAGGGGATAGGAATTATTCAGTTTCCTCAAGATTCTTGAGTGATCATTCCAGATATGTCCCGGTTCTTGCTCTGGGCTCTAGAGAGAGGAAAGCTAAATAATAATTCCAGATATGTCCTGGTTCTTGGTCTGGGCTCTTGAGAGAGAGGGGAAGGCAGTGTCTTCTGATAGAGTTTAGAGAAGGGGGCAGCTGCATGAAAAAAGCAAAATAATGAGGCATATGGAGGTTGAAAAGAGACTCAGGTAATCAAAGTCGCTTAATCTC
Organism: Rhinopithecus bieti; assembly: GCF_001698545.2. NCBI lineage: Eukaryota > Metazoa > Chordata > Mammalia > Primates > Cercopithecidae > Rhinopithecus > Rhinopithecus bieti. Next base: position 1,957 of record NW_016836851.1, on the reverse strand, counting down.
CATCTCCTGCAGATCTATCCAATAAAAAAGAGAGAGGACCGCAAACGCCTGGCTCTCATCATATGCAATACAAAGTTTGATCATCTGCCACCAAGGACTGGGGCTCACTTTGACATCCTGGGGATGAAAGAGCTGCTTCAGGGCCTGGGCTACAATGTGGTTGACAAAAAGAATCTCACAGCCAGGGTAAGAACCCCTAAGCCATCTCACACTCACCCATAGGCAACATATATTCTTCTAATAATTAGTTAGCTTTATAGAAGTTCAACAAGGTAACAACCTCTGGGTTCGTGTGTGTATGTGCGCGTGCATACATGCGCACATGCACTAGCAAATTGAACTTTTGAATACATAAATCTGTGTCTCTTCTGAGCCTCAAATACCCTCAACTCCATAAAACTAGACAAAATATGATTGGCATGTATTTTCACAATTATTATTGAGTTCCAGTAAGATCAGGTGATTGGAATGTAGCCTCAAGATTTCACAGAAAATCACAGAGTAATGCGTTTTTGGCATGAGTGCACTTTTTTTCTTTTTGAGATGGAGTCTTACTCTGTCACCCAGACTGGAGTGCAGCAGCATGATCTTGACTCACTGCAACATCCACCTTTCAGGTTCAAGCCATTCTCCTGCCTCAGCTTCCCGAGTAGCTGGGACTACAGGCGCGTGCCACCACGCCCAGCTAATTTTCTGTATTTTTAACAGAGATTAAAATAAAATAAAAAACGGGGTTTCTCCGTGTTAGCCAAGATGGTCTCAATCTCCTGACCTCGTGATCTACCCACCTCGATCTCCCAAAGTGTTGGGATTACAGGCGTGAGTCACCACACACGGCACAGGAGTGCACTCTTAAAACAAATATTAAATCCAAACTTTGGGGCCAAGAGCTTTTCCTGACGCTGTGGATAAGTCTGTAAATGATACAAGAAGCTTCAAATTTACAAGGATCTAGGTTAGAGTGGAGGTAAAATCTCACAATATAAGCAAAACCGGACCAATTTCAGAGAATGAGTGTGTGTATATGTCTGTATAAGAATGAGAAGAGAATCCAAAATAAGCAAAAAGAAAACAAAAAGGAAACATGAGAGGGAATGTTGGATGGGGTGTGACGTTTTTGGGTTGGTCCTGAAAAGCCTCTGTGGGAGAGAACACAGGAGTTGGACTGAACTACCAAAAGGAATGATATGGCTCTAGGAAGATGTGAATGCAGTGCCTTCCAAGTAGGGGGAGCTACCTGTGAAAGAGCTGAGCTGAAAATGAAACTGGCACATGTGAGGCACAAGAGAAGACCAGTATGACTAGAGATTGAAGCAGAACAGACAATGTAAGGGTGAGAATGGTCAGGCAATAAGATTGATTTTATTCTAAGCAACGTACATTGGATTTTACAAGGACAGTGGTGTGATGCATTTATAACACATGACTCTTGTCAGGAAAGGAGAGACAAGATTGAGATTTAAAAAAAAGTAATATAAGTAACATATAAAAATATACAGTATATTAAGAAGACAGTGCATGGTGCGTCAGAAAAAGTAGGAACCCACAGCCCTGCTACGAAGGAAAAAACAAAAACAAAAAAACAAAACCATAAAACAGCTGTCATGACTGAAGCACCATGACCCGGATGTCACGTATGTTGCTTGTTTCACTCATGGGAAATCTAGGACGTCCTATTCATTGTGATGCTTCTCTGACTGAAGTTAGACATTGCTCTTTTACAGGATATGGAGTCAGCGCTGAGGGCATTTGCTGCCCGACCAGAGCACAAGTCCTCCGACAGCACGTTCCTGGTGCTCATGTCTCATGGCATCCTGGAGGGAATCTGCGGAACTGCACATGATGAGAAAACCCAGATGTGCTGCTTTATGACACCGTCTTCCAGATATTCAACAACCGAAACTGCCTCAGTCTGAAGGACAAACCCAAGGTCATCATTGTCCAGGCCTGCAGAGGC
>NW_016836850.1:0-582 GCF_001698545.2 Rhinopithecus bieti | reverse complement strand
ACACAGGCAGGGCCTGGCTGCAGCCCAGAAAGGTCCCATGAGCCTCAAGGCGTGGAGTCCGCTGAAAGTTCACTGCGCCCTGAGCCCTCTGCCTCCCTCCTTTCAAAGAGCGGTGACCTGCCGCGCTTCTCAAGGGCCTGGGGCTCCTTCAAGCTGATCCCGCTTTCCAGGACACCTGTCAACAGGTCCAGGGGCGAATCCGAGGTGGAGCCAATGCGTGGCACTGGCGCACCCCGGAAGAGATGATGTAAGCATGTGTCACTGAGGGCACACGGGCCGATTGTCAAAGAGACAACCGTGTGCTGGCATGTGCCCTGTGGAAAAGGGGCACAGGTGACCTTTCAGTGAATGCCAGGGAAAATCAAAGAACGTCTGGGATCTAAGAGCGGGCCAAAAGTCTCAGGGGTCAGTCCACCCAGGAGCAGAGGGGTCTCATCCTCAGGAACGAGACTGGGTGTGGGGAGGAAATGCCACAGCACCTCTTCCAGAAGACAAGGACCTGTCTTTCAAAGGAGGAGGGAGGCAGAGGGCTCAGAAACGTCGATGAACTTTCAGTTGACAGCACGCCTTGAGGCCCGTGAG
>NW_016836849.1:0-584 GCF_001698545.2 Rhinopithecus bieti | reverse complement strand
AGAGTGGTCACTGTATCAGGCCTGTTGACCCCACCTATAGCTCGAGTTCTGACAGGGGATCACCACCGGCGGTGGCATCACATGCAGGAAATAGGCCAGCACTCCAGCTCCCACCCCACACTCCACCCACCACCATATGCCTGTTATGTGGATGACCTGCACCTCCTTCCTAATGACAAAAGATGGGAGATATTTGTGTGTATTTCAGCTTACCCTCTGTACAACACATCCTCCTGACTCAAGCCCCAGTGGTCAGGGAAGGTGGGAGCCACAGAGGAGACCCAACTTCCACACTTGGGAGATGACCATTCTGCTCACAAGCACCTGGCCAGGGGCTGCCCTCTCTTTCCCTCTCTGGGAATCTCTCCCCATGTCCTGTCTAACTAGGAGGCATATGTGCAGCCCTGTTTGAAGACCTTCCCTCCCTCACCCAGCAGTAACCACCATCCCTGGGCCACCTGCTGTATCTGCTGGGCTGCATGGCTTTCTAGGGGTGCTGGATTCACAATGGGGTGAGATGGTCACTGAGCCTTGGGTAACAAGGTCCCCTGTCCTAATACTGAACATGAGCACCCAAGAGTAAT
>NW_016836848.1:0-585 GCF_001698545.2 Rhinopithecus bieti | reverse complement strand
TAAACATACAAACCTGTGTTTGTGTGTATACGTGTATATATATATATATATATATTTACATCTATATCCACCACCTAAGGGTGTTACATATAACATCACACAGTGATAAGAGTAGCTGCTCTCCCTAATTCATTTGTTTCAGACACCCATTTCACCCACTGCCCGGCTGCCTGACTGCCACCCCTCCTACTCCAGTGACTTTTTCCCTCCTCTCCACTCAGTTTTCAACACGACTCTGTTTTGAGGAAATGACATGCTTCTACTTTAATTAGCTTTATATAGAAATTCACCTCCCCCAAAATTATGGTATAAAAATTTCTCTGCCTAGTTAGTACAATGTATTTTTACATAGTTTTCTAGAGGACAAATTCCTGGAACTGGAATTGCTGGGCCAAAGGTAGTAAATCTGTACAAATTTAATAACCATCACCAAATTACCCATAAAAGGACCATCAATTAACACTACTCAACCAGTAGTTGCATATGCTTGTTAATAGCTCTCTGGCCAGCTTATAGTGATGTTTTTAATATGAATCACTGTGGAGGAGAATTTGTGTTTTCTCGTTTTTTTTAAATTTAATTTAA
>NW_016836847.1:0-4508 GCF_001698545.2 Rhinopithecus bieti | reverse complement strand
TGTCACCAGGCTGGAGTGCAGTGGTGCGATCTCAGCTCACTGTAACCTCCGCCCCCCGGATTCAAGCAATTCTCCTGCCTCAGTCTCCCGTGTAGGTGGGATTACAGGTGCCTGCCACCACACCCGGCTAATTTTATATTTTAATAGGTGGCGTTTCACCGCATTGGCCAGGCTGGTCTTGAACTCATGACCTCATGTGATCCACCTGCCTTGGCCTCCCAAAGTGCTGGGATTACAGGCTTGAGCCACCACGCCCGGCCTCTTCACATATCTTTGATTTAAAAAAAAAAAAATCTTAGAGACAGGGAAAGAAAAGAGGAGACGATGAACAAAAAGAGAAAGGACTCAAATCAACACCAACAACCCAAAACGCCGCAGCCGCGACAATCGCTGTGGCCGCTAGGTGGCGCTGTGGTCCCGCACTTCAGGCTGTGCGGCTCCGGCACGGTGGGCGGGGCCTCGGCTGCAGGATTTCCAGGCTTTCTGTCCAGGGAGCCACCTGCTTGAATTATGCGTATGACTTTTAACACAGGCAACTCCGTCCAGGGAGGTGAAGAGCCAAGAGTGTATTTTGCTTTGCTGAGTAGCACGACGTCCATTAGGAATGAAACCCAGATATTCATCGTCCATTTTCTTGAAGTACTTGGGTGTTTGAGGAGGGGAGACATGTAATATTTAATATACATATTTTTTGCTTTTTGCATAATTAGTAATGAACACTTCCCCTCACCCCCTTTATGTATTTATTTAATTGAGTTTTCAAGAAAGAACCTTTTCTGTGATGAAATTTAAACCCAATTAAGTATTTCAAAGTGTTGTGGGTAGCCAGTGCTTCCAAAATAGCTTTCCCACTCATCTCACAGGATGCCAGCATCACCTCGGCAGTATTTTGAGTGGTCAGCCTTTATGAGTGCCTGGGAAAGGTGTGGTGGCTTCATTCTGTTATTGTCTATAACTCCTCAAAGAAAACAAGTGACTTGTTCTTAACGAATGTTTCTTTCCCTTTTGTGAGACAATAAAAATGAAAGAAAATGTTGTTGGCTTCATATTTGTGAAAGCAGAAGTTTACCAAAATCATCAGCAGGACACGTGGAAGGGGAGTGTGAATTAGGGTAAAATTACTATACCAAACCGTAGTTCTATCATTGCATTTATACATATGCTCTACGCCGATTGGTTGTGGAAAATCCCACGCAATCAGTAAATCTTAAGAAAGTTGTACCTTTAGCCCCTTCTGCCTTAGTTCTGGAACCCTCTGGTCAGGATCTGCCCCAAGCCCCAATCTGTGGTCTGTGGTCACATCCAGGACCCCTGCCTCAGTGGCCCCTCTGCATCACCGTCACCCAGCAGGAGCTGCCAGGAATGCCAATGAGTCCTCGGTGCTGGAAGGCTTTTCTCTAGAGCCAACTTGCCTGACTTCTGTTTATATTTCCTTGACTACAGGAAGTTACATGGCCAAGTCCAACCTCAAGCTGGTGGAAGGTGCAGCTCTACCAGATTCCCAGGTCAGGAAAACCTAGAAAGCTGCTGGTTTGCACTGAAGACTCGATCTCGGGCGTTAGAGACCAGTGTCCCGTTTCCTTCTGTAACACACAGCAGCAGGGACGGCCTGTCACCGTCCCCTCTCCGGGGCACAGCAGCTGCGTCTGGGAAGAGTGTGACACTGTCCTATGCCAGCTGCCGCCAACAACGGCAGTGCAGGCTGAGGCAGATCCCCACGGCCAGCTGCTCCCCAAGATCCAGGTTGGGGGTCCCCGTGGCCAGCTGCTTCCCCAGATCAAGGTTGGGGGGGGTCCCCAAATGTCTTGCAGACTCTCTGACTTAAGCAGCTGCCTTAAGTGTTGTTTTTCAAGCTGCAAGTAGCCAAGCACTAGTGGGTGGTGAGGTCTGTTGAGTGGGTCACGACCAGCCTCAAAGACGCCGGGTGGCGTTCAGCGTGAGAGGAGTGAGTGCTGTTCTGCCCAGTGTATTCTGATGGACAGGATCACTGGAGGAAATGCATTTCCTACCAGGGATTGAGGTCAACACAATTGAAAGCCGCTGGCCAGCTACAGCTCAGCAATGCTCGGGGATACTCACAGCTGTTTTTGAAATGCAACATGTAATTCCTTCTCTGCAGAGCCTGGTAAGTCTTAGGAATGTTACCTGGTTCTGCCAATGAAGAGCTTTTTGTAGGAACCTTTCAAAGCCCCCAGAATTACATTAGGAAAGGGTATCACACGAATGACATCCCATGTGCCTCCTTGAAAGATACCAACTTAATTAGGCTTTTTTCCCTGAGCTTTACCATGGTAGTAACAATAGTAATAATAAACATTTACTTCGTTCGTATTTGCTATATATTAGGCATTTGGCTAAGTGTCAGACTCTATGTTAAATGCTAATAAACACCATTGTATTTAGCCTCCACAATCCTGAGAGGCAGAAATGGAGTATTAAGCATTTTGCTAAGTGCCAACCCTGTATTCAATACTAATAAACACTGTTGTATTTAGCCTCCACAATCCTAAGAGGCAGAAATGGAGCACATTTTGAGGGGCCCAGTGAAAAATGGAAACGAGGGTCCCCTGGTTCAAAAATTATTAAGAATTTCCAGATGGGGAAAGCAGAACATTAAATCAAGTATGGATCTTTCCGAGGGAGTAGGCGGCCCCTATGAGACGGCACAGATTTCAGGCCCAAGAAGCCAGCCAGCCCAGCCGGTAGCAGTAAACTACATTTTCCAGTGAAGAAGTGGAGCTGGTCAGGGTCGGCTGCTTGTTGGAGGTCGCACGTCTAACTTTGGTGGAACTGAGGCCTGAACCCTGGCCACCTCACTCATCAGCTCTCTTCCGTTATATCTGCAAAAAGCACCTGGTGCCCCAGCAGGTCATTCCCTGGAAGTCCCACGTTCCGTGGGCACCTTCATCTTGTTATAATCAGCTCCTGTTTATTTGAACTCATCGCCCCAGGGGTTTTGCATGTCGGATGTGGTTGGATTGCCATTATGCATCATGGTTAGTGTTTTCCTTGTCTCATTGTGAAACTGTGCTGAAATACAGTGATGATGTTGGCCTTGACTTCAACTCTTCAGTAGAGAGAACAATTTTTATTTATCTCTATCCAAGCACTTTTCTTATGGTAGGAGTTTATTAAGTGTTTGTTGAATTATTCTGTAAATGTCCACTTTCTGTTAATTCTAGGGCAAGAGTTTCTCTCAGAAGCTCATACCTCTTTGAGCCTCACTACTTGGGTATTCGAAGCTAGAGGACAGAAATGCTGGTGTTTGATATGTCTCTGCAAGCAACAACTTCTCCACAGCCTTGTGATGAGGAGGAACAATTTACAGCCTCCTCTGCTCGCTGATCCTCATCTGCTGAAGACACCAAGTCCCTAAGGGATACGTTGACGATATCAGCAAGTAGCCAGCATTTACCATGCTTCTTTTAACTGATTTTGTAGTGATGTGGCTAAATTGATATGTTCTATAAGGAGGCCAGGCACGGTGGCTCACGCCTGTAATCCCAGCACTTTAGGAGGCCGAGGTGGGTGGATCACAAGGTCAGGAGATCAAGACCATCCTGGCCAACATGGTGAAACCCCATCTCTACTAAAAATACAAAAATTAGCTGGGCATGGTGGTGGGTGCCTGTAGTCCCAGCTACTCAGGAGGCTGAGGCAGGAGAATCTCTTGAATCCAGGAGACAGAGGTTGCAGTGAGCCGAGACTGCGCCACTGCACTCCAGCCTGGTGACAAAGCAAGACTCCGTCTCAAATTAATTAATAAATAAATAATTAATTAATTAAAAATTTTATAAAGTAAAAGTAAAATAAAAACATGAAATATTCTATAAGGAAAGAGAAAACAGAAACCAGCTACAGCATAAAGGTTCACAGTCTCAAACAGATCTCTGGTGTTAGGATTCATCCCTTGTACAGTTGCCACAGAGGAACTGTCTCTCCTCTGAAACAGTGGCAATGACAATAAATCCATTGTAATTCTAACAGGTGTAAACGACGATTTGCAAAGAAACGCTGTTAGAATACCAATGTTCCTGCCATTTTATCATCGCCATTCTGACTGACGTGAGGTGGCATCTCACCGTGGTTTGGATTGGCACTTCTCTAATGATCATCGATCTTGAGCTTTTTTTCTTATGTTTGTTGGCCGCATAAATGTCTTCTTTTGAGAAGGGTCTATTCGTATCCTTTGCTCACTTTTTGATGGTGCTGTTTGTTTTTCTCTTGTAAATTTGTTTAAGTTCCTTATAGATTCTGGATATTAGACCTTTGTCAGATGGATAGATTGCAAGATTTTTCTCCTGTTCTGTAGGTTACCTGCTCTCTCATAAGTGGGAGCTGAGCAATGAGAACGTATGGACACAGGGAGGGGAACAGCACATCCTGGGACCTGTTGGGAGGTGGGGGTCAAGGAGAGGGAGACCATTAGGACAAATACCTAATGCATGTGGGGCTTAAAACCTAGGTGAGGGGTTGGTAGGTGCAGCAAACCACCATGGGAGGGGGTG
>NW_016836846.1:0-585 GCF_001698545.2 Rhinopithecus bieti | reverse complement strand
TAAATCTCCTTCCTTCAAGACTTGAAATACTCACTTCCTTTACATGATCCCCGCTCTGACATCCAAGCTAGAGTTAATCTTTTTCCTTTGAACTCTGATAGTGCTTAATGTTTTTCATCCTTTAATTATGCAGCAGTCCTGTGTGTTAGATATTATTATTTCCCCAGTTTTTCATAGTTACTTTGAAAATATTTGCTGTAGTCATATATTTTGAATATGTAATATGAGCGACATTCAAAAGGTCCTGGAGAGTGAAAGGCCGTCCTACTCCAGTCACTGCTCTGTGACCACTGCTGCCAGTTTTTTTGTTTTTCCAAGATGGAGTCTTTCTCTGTCACCAGGCGGGTGTGATCTCAGCTCACTGCAACCTCCGCCTCCCGGGTTCAAGCGATTCTCCTGCCTCAACCTCCTGAGTAGCTGAGACTACAGGCGTGTGCCACCTCGCCCAGATAATTTTTATATTTTTGGTAGAGACGGGATTTCACCATGTTGGCCAGGATGGTCTGGATATCTTGGCCTCGTGATCCACCTGCCTCAGCCTCTCAAAGTGCTGGGATTACACGTGTGAGCGACTGCGCCCAGCCT
>NW_016836845.1:0-588 GCF_001698545.2 Rhinopithecus bieti | reverse complement strand
CACTGTTCTCGTGGATTCAGCAAAATGATATTTGGGAGGTCATTGAGGGCTACGTTGAAAAAGGAAACAGCGTCAGACAGAAAGTGGAAAGAACCCTTCTGAGAAACTGCATTGTGATGTGTGAATGTAACTCACAGAGTTACAAGTATCTCTTCAGTGACGAAGTTTGCTATCACAGTTTCCTTGAAATCTGCAATGGGATACTTCTTAGCGCAGTGAAGCTCACGGTGACAAAGGAAATATCCTCAGAAGAAAACTAGAAAGAAGCTTTCTTAGAAACTTCTTGGTGATGTGTGAATTCATCTCACAGAGTTACACTTATGTTTCATGGAGCAGGCCATTAACACTGTCTTTCAGGAATCTGAGAAGGGCTACTTTGGATCGCTTTGAGGCCTACGCTGATAAAGGAAATATCATCAGTTAAAAACGACAAAGAAGTTTTCTGCGAAACTTCTTTGTGATCTGTTATTTCCTCTCACAGAGTTACAATATATTGCTCATAACAAGTTTGCTAACACTCTTTTCCTGGAATCTGCAAAGTCGTATTTGGGAGCCAATAGAGACCCATTTTGAAAAAGGAAATATACT
>NW_016836844.1:0-2199 GCF_001698545.2 Rhinopithecus bieti | reverse complement strand
TTTGCAAATTGCAGGAAAGCAGTTTTAACAAACTGCTCCATGAAAAGAAAGGTTTAACTCAAGAAGATGAACTCACATATCACAAAGCAGTTTCTCAGAAAGCTTCTTTCTAGTTTTTATCTGAGGATATTTCCTTTGTCACTATAGGCCTCAATGCACTCTCAAGTGCCCTATTGCATATTCCATGAAAACAGTTTTGGCAAACTGCCCCATGAAAATAATGGTGTACTTATGTGAGATTAACTCAGACATCACAAAGACCTTTCTCAGAAAATTTCTTTTTACTTTTTAACTGCAGATATTTCCTTTGTCACCAGAGGCCTCAATGTGATCCAAAATATCCGCTCTCAGATTCCCCAAAAATAGTGCTACCAAACTGCTCCATGAAAAGTATTGTGTGACTCTGTGAGATGAATGATCACACCACAAAGCAGTTTCTCAGAAATGTTCTTTCTAGTTTTTATATCAGGATTTTCATTTGTCACCATAAGCTTCAATGCACTCCCAAATATCCCGTTGCAGATTCCAAGAAAACTGTGTTAGCAAACTGCTCATTGAAAAGAACAGTGTAACTCTGAAATGAATTCACACATCAGAAGGACCTTCCCAGAAAGTTCTTTCTAGTTCTTCCCTGAGGATATTTCCTTTGTCACCATAAGCTTCAATGTGATCCAAAATATCCCTTCTCAGATTTACCAAAAACAGTGCTACCATACATATGTACCATGCAGATTTGTTACATATGTATACTTCTGCCATGTTGGTGTGCTACCAACAGACCTATACCTGAGGGTCCTGACTGTCAGAAGGACACCTATACCAAAACCCCATCAGTACGTCACCATCACCAAAGACCAGAGACAGATAAAACCACAAAGATGGGGAAAAAGCAGGGCAGAAAAGCTGGAAATTCAAAAAATAAGAGCGCATCTCCCCTGCTAAGGAGCGCAGCCCATCGCCAGCAACGGATCAAAGCTGGTCAGAGAATGACTTTGACGAGATGAAAGAATCGTGTAATTCCGTGTGATGAATTTACACATCACAAAGTGGTTTGTCAGAAAGCTTCATTCTAGTTTATTATTATTATTATTATACTTTAAGTTCTAGGATACATGTGCATACCATGCAGATTTGTTACATATGTATACTTCTGCCATGTTGGTGTGCTGCACCCATCAACTCGTCAGCACCCATCAACTCGTCCTTTACATCAGGTATAACTCCCAATGCAGTCCCTCCCCCCTGGCCCCCCCATGATGGTTTTTATCTGAGGATATTTCGTTTATCACCATTTGCCTCAGGGCACTCCCAAATATCCCTTGGCAGATTCCACAAAAACACTATTAGTAAACTTCTCCATGAAAAGTAAGGTGTAACTCTGTGAGATGAATTGACACAACACAATACAGTTTCTCAGAAAGGTTCTGTTTGGTTTTTATCTGAGGATATTTCCTTTGTCACCATAGGCTTCAATGCACTCCCAAACACCCTATTGCAGATTCCATGAAAACGATTTTGTCAAACTGCTCAAGGAAAAGTGTGGTGTAACTCTGTGAGATCAAATCACACATCAAAAAGCAGTTTCTAAGAAAGGTTCCTTCAAGTTTTTATTTGACGGTTCCTCCTACTTCACCATAGTCCTCAATGCACTCCCAATTATCCCTTTGCAGATCCTAGAAAAAAAGAGTTCACAAACTGCTCCTTGAAAAGAAAGTGTAGGTAGGGGGTGGAGCAAGATGGCCGAATAGGAACAGCTCCAGTCTCCAACTCCCAGCGTGAGTGACACAGAAGACCGGTAAGTTCTGCATTTTCAACTGAGGTACTGGGGTCATCTCACTAAGGAGTGCCGGACAATCAGTGCTGGTCAGCTGCTGCAGCCTGACCAGCGAGAGCTGAAGCAGGGCGAGGCATTGCCTCACCTGGGTAGTGCAAGGGGAAGGGAATCCCTTTTCCTAGCCAGGGTAACTGAGACACACAACTCCTGGAAAATCGGGTAACTCCCACCCCAATACTGCACTTTCAGCAAACGGGCACACCAGGAGAATATATCCCACACCTGGCCGGGAGGGTCCCACGCCCACGGAGCCTCCCTCACAGGTAACACAGCAGTCTGCGGTGATCTAACCGAAGGCAGCAGCAAGGCAGGGGGAGGGGCGCCCACCATTACTGAGGCTTAAGTAGGTAAACAAAGCCTCTGGA
>NW_016836843.1:0-1338 GCF_001698545.2 Rhinopithecus bieti | reverse complement strand
CGGACTGTGAGGCAGGCTTATGGCTCGCTCCTGGTCCTCTGTGGAGGCACTGTGGGATTCCTAGGCCACCCCTTCTATTGCAGGTCCTGCCTGGCCACACCCTCAGAGATGAGAGCAGATGGCTCTTGGCAGCCACTACCCTGTTCAGGTTTCCAGACTCTCCCCAGCAGCGTGAGGGAGCCTGCAGGAGGATTTGCATTTATGTGTGATTTCCTTTCTCAGTGTGCCCTTCACCGGAAGTTATTCTTACTCTTTTTTGGTTCTGATAGCAGCCAAGAGCTCTTTTATCCAGAATCCTTTGCATTCTGTCCCTAGTTTGAGAAGGAAAAATGGTTCTTAGTCATGGTTGGCCAGGTTTCAGTAAGATTTTCTTATTACTCCCTAACTGTGGAGCCGTACGAATAAAGTTCAGTCTTTGTTATTTAGGGAATATACTACTTTGGAGACAGACTAAACTCCTGTAGCAACAAGACATCAAAATATAATGTCTTAAGAGGAGGCATTTTATTTCTCTCTTGAGTAGCAGTGTGCAGTTGAGGAATCCAGGGCCGGTGGGAGTCTCTGCTCCATGTCTTCTCCTAGACACCCATCTTTAGTGGCTCTTACTCCTATGCATGCTCAGCGTAAGGCCTCTATTCCTGGTTCCATGGGAACTGCAACGGTGTTATTTTCCAGGCAACTCCAAAGGGGCGAGGAAGTATAGGCAAGTTTGATCTTTAAAATGGTGACTAAATAGTAGTGTGGCTATAGAATTTATTGTCCAAACCCAAGCAACTTTGAAGGGAGAAGGGGAGTGCTAAACATACTTATATACTTTTTGAAATATTTATTAGCAATTTATTTTTATTGTATCGGTAGATCTAAAAAATTGTTTTAAAGAAAATTATAAAATAGTTTTAAAAATAGCTTATATTCATATGCCTACTGCCATAGAAAAGGCAACTGTTGGCCGCGTTGTGTGCATCCAGAGAGCGTTAAGAGTAGAGAGACTGGTTATATTACTGGACATCATTCAGATACAAGCTTCTGTCACAGTGAGAACCCTTCTTGCTGTGTCCACACAAATGTCTCATGTACTGTGAGAGGAAATCAGGGGAGAATCTGGAAGCACAGAAACCTTCAGGGCCTACCTTAATGCAACCATTAATAAGGTAGTTAAACGTCAGAAACTCTGGGAAAAATCCTAAACTAGGATGACAGAAGGACTGATAGGAAACCTAGTTTTTAGTTGGATAATAGCATATCCTGATAAATATCAAAGAACAATTCTAAAAGAACAAGAAGGTGAGAGCTAAACTTGTGTCATCGGAATTCACTGTAAATATTAAAGACATATAC
>NW_016836842.1:0-585 GCF_001698545.2 Rhinopithecus bieti | reverse complement strand
GAAATATTTAGGGTTAAGTTCTTAGTTTTTGACATCATAAAAATGTCAAAGTATCCTGTTCTAAGAGCCATTTCAAACAATTGACTAGAATTTCAGAGCAATTACATGAGAGTAATACCATTAGAATTTTAAAATTACTCATAGCCCTATGTCCCTAACAAGTATGTTCATGCTTGCATGTTCTCTTCTCATCTTTCCTGTGTGCTTGCCTTCTTAGTAATGGCATGTAGAAATTGTTTAAGCAGGAATAATTCTCGAGATAATTTTGCATGTTTCCTTTTTTCTCTTTAAGGTATGTATTGGGTAGAAGAGCATTATGTATGGAACTTCTCATGAAACAGGTGATTTTCTTATGATACTCAATTTTCACCCTCAATAGAGTGTTTTGATTATGTAAGCTAGATTTAAGCTAGATTCTCTTAAAGAAATTTTAGTGTTTTTTTTTTTTTTTTTCATAGCCCCTACTTTCAAGAATGAAAGAGGTCACCCAGTAAAAGGAGATTGTACTTGGTGCTGAATCTATGCTAGGATCGGCATTAAGAGTGACCTTTATTTAAGGTTCTAATTTGCTCATGGTTGGCACTT
>NW_016836841.1:0-2138 GCF_001698545.2 Rhinopithecus bieti | reverse complement strand
AATTTCTCTTTCTAAGAAAGTACAGCATATGGCAGTTACAAGGTCTCTTTTATCTAAAATAAATAGAATTTAATAAATAAAATTTAAAAAATTTACCTGAGATTAAAGGACAAATCAAAACATATGTGTATTGTGTTGTCTGTAGAAGTATATTTTAACAATGACATAAATTATTAATAACCAATAAATGTTATAATAATGTATTAACTAAAATGAACAAAATTCCTATTATGGTATCTATGGAAATACTTAGAGTAAAATATTCTCATATCTTGAGAGGGCTCTGGTTAAAACAGCAAAGATTTGCAAGTTGTTGTCTTATCAAGTACTTACTTATAAAATAAGTAGCAGACCCGTCTTCACACCTTTACAGAGTTACCCAAAAAGCAGTAATTTACACAAGAGCAGACAATTTTCCTAGCTTTCTATTGAGTTTATATGCTAATGTTGTTACAGAATTTAACTCAATTTTCTTATAAAATTACCTGACCAAATTTTACATGATGTATATCATATCAAAATTTATTTAGATGTCAAATAAAGTTTATATATTTTAATATTATAATACATAATGATATTATGATAAGTTCCATTTACATTCAGATAATTTCACTAGGCAGTGTCTGTCGACCACTATTATCTTTTTTGGTTCCACTATTTGCACAGACAGCACAGCTGGGAAAACACAGACTCGCCCAACAGTCTCTTCCCTGTGTCCTTCTCCTCCTCAGAGATTCAGCTCATTAGTCAATCTAGTCATCTGGGACTGGAGGCCGAGTACTCCCTAATACAGAAGGTCTCATTCCTGCATGCTTTCCTCAGCAGACGGGGAGACAAGAAGGTCCTTTCAGGAAACACTTGCTGGGACATGAACTAACCCTTCTGTAATCTGAGGGCTCTGACCAGCAGAGACAGACTCGGCCGCAGTAGGAAGGGATGTGGCCACTGTTCTGAACCTGGAGCTCCCCACACCTTGTACCATCTCACTGAGGCAATTTTGAGAGGCTGCCCTGGAATATGTCTTGATGGTGAATGTTGAGAAACAATGTGGGCTTTGATGGGATTTGGGTGGTATCTGCGGTGTGAAGATAGGAGCGGAGTGTTCAGAATCTAGGCTGTTTTCTTGTGATCAGTTGGGTTACCTGTTTGGGATCAAGTCCAGTTTTACTAGGGAGGCTGGGTAAATTCCACAGAACACAGTGGTGCTCCCAGGATGACTGAGGCAGGGTGAGAAAGGAGGAAAGCTTTTCCACCTAGACTTTTGCTACCTCAGGAAATAGGGGCTGATAAGGTTAGCACTGGCTCTAATCTAATCAATTCAATTTTTTTGCATTTGATCTAATTATCTTCCCCATTTTAAGATAGGAAGGGCCATTTCATTTGGTATTTATTTTTTCTCTGCATTTTATTTCATCATATATGTGTGGATCTAATACAATCAACCATAATTTGACATTTGTTGTTTCCAAGCATTTAAGAAATTATAATATCTATGTATACAATGTTAACACTATGTATAATAAATTCTCTTTCTGTGCAAAATATAACTGAGACAGAAATCGGAAGAAATTATTCCCCGATCTTCTGATCCCTGTGCTCCCGGTTCTTTGTTTTCTTGTCACTATGACAGGATCCTGAAAAAGTCTCTCCTTAACTGTGTCTAGGCCCCCAGTTGAACTACAGCAAGAAACTTCTTGTTGAGGCTCTAAAAGTGGCAGGAAGGAGATACCTTTTCAACCAATAAGAGTCATCCATGCGCAGCCGAGGGACGTATAAAAGGGAGGTCCAGCAGAATAACCCGTAGTCCGCCTTTGGACGAGTAAGAGTGGGCTCTTTTCACTTGAGCCTCAACATGGGAAAGGGAAATGAAGACCGGGGTCTCCACTGCTCCTCCATCCAAGGCCCCACTGACCAGCCCCTTTCCCACAGATCTTTAGAGAAAAGAGCTCAGATGAGAAGAAACCATTCAAAGGAAAAGACAAGATTGCCTCCTCCCATTCCAGAGAGAAGCACATACAAATGCAAGTAAGGTCTTGGGCTGCTCCCATGGAGGCTGGAAGGAGGGTTGGAATCAGGGATACTGAGCCATGTGTCTTTAGTAGGGATTTATTTTGAGATTTGAGGATGGGAAATGGCTT
>NW_016836840.1:0-831 GCF_001698545.2 Rhinopithecus bieti | reverse complement strand
AAGAAGTTTCTAACAAATCTTCTTTCTAATTTTCCACTGAGGATATTTCCTTTGTCACCGTAAGCTTCATTGTGCTAAGAAGTATCCCATTGCAGATTTCCAGAAAACTGTGTTAGCAAACTGATCACTGAAGAGAAACGTGTAACTCTGTGAGTTGCATTCACACATGGCAATGCAGTTTCTCCGAAGGTTTCTTCCCAGGTTTGATTTCAGGATATTTCCTTTTTCACAATAGCCCTCAATGAGCTCCCAAATATCCCTTTGCAGAATCCACGACAACAGTGTTAGCAAACTGTTCCAAGAATGGAAGGATGGAATCCGGTGTGATGAATTCACACATCAGAACACAATCACAAAGAAAGCTTCTCTCTAGTTATTATCTGAGGATATTTCCTTTTTCACCATGGGCCCCTATGGGCTCCCAAATATCACTTTGCAGATTCCACGACAACAGTGTTAGCAAACTGCTTCCTGAGGTCTAAGGTGTAACTGTGTGACATGAATTCACAGATCAGAAAGAAGTGTCTCAGAAAACTTCTTTCACGTTTTGAACTGATAATATTTCCTTTCTCAGCGTAGGCCTGGATGCGATCCAAAGAAGCCTTTCTCAGTTTCCTCAAAGACAGTGTTAATGGACTGCTCCACGAAATATAATTGTAAATCTGTGAGATGAATTCACACATTACCAAGAAATTTCTAAGAAAACGTCCTTCTAGTTTTCATCTGAGGATATTTACCTTCTCACCGTAAGCTTCATTGCAGTTACAAGTATCCCATTGCAGATTTCCAAAAACTGTGTTAGCAAACAGATCACTGAAGAGAAACGTGTAA
>NW_016836839.1:0-1868 GCF_001698545.2 Rhinopithecus bieti | reverse complement strand
AACCTACAGGATGGGAGAAAATTGTTGCAATCTACTCATCTGACATAGGGCTAAAGTCCAGAACCTACAAAGAACTCAAACAAATTTACAAGAAAAAAACAAACAACCCCATCAAAAAGTGGGCAAAGGATATGAACAGACACTTTTCAAAAGAAGACATTCATACAGCCAACAGACACATGAAAAAATGCTCATCATCACTCACCATCAGAGAAATGCAAATCAAAACCACAATGAGATACCATCTCACACCAGTTACAATGTCAATCATTCAAAAATCAGGAAACGACAGGTGCTGGAGAGGATGTGGAGAAGTAGGAACACTTTTACACTGTTGGTGGGACTGTAAACTAGTTCAACCATTGTGGAAAACAGTGTGGCGATTCCTCAAGGATCTAGAACTAGAAATACCATTTGACCCAGCCATCCCATTACTGGGTAGATTCTTAGATTCTTGAAGACAGAAACTATACCTTATTACTGTTATTTTCCAGGTTATGTTAGAGTGCATGGCTTGGAGTAGTAATTTAGCAATTATGTGATTAATTTTTATCAATTGACTGCCAAAATCAAAAGCAAATAACATATTGACCTTTTTATAATATGAGCTTCCAGGAAGAAACGTGAAGATAGATCATTAGGAGACTGAAAGATTTCTGAAGTGTTTTCAGTGTCTTGCAAATGCATGTTCTTTTGCTCCCCTTGTTCAATCAGCACATCTATTTTCAATCCTCATTTCCCATTAACGATTGGACCAGGCACCCTCATTAGACATTTTAAAAACTAGACCTTGCATATAGCCTTCTTCAAGATTAGCATCTTCCTCAAAGTCTTCTTACTCTGGGCCCTTTTTTTGTTTTGTTTTTAATACTTGCCCCTTTCTGGTACAAATATTTGCTAGCTTATTTCTCTTCTTTTTAAATATGGTCTGGGACACTGATATTTTAATTGTTACTGTTGTTTACCAATATAAACATGATTCTGTGTTTGAGAAAAAGATAAGCATTCAATTTGGTTATTGGGTTTTGCATTTTCTGGTATACTGCCTTGGTAAATTTGCAGAGTCTTTAGTTGGCCTCATCAATTTCTACATGTTTCCACTGTCGTAGTCACATAGATCATGCACTTATGCTAAATCCCCGTCTCCTTTGCAATCGAAACTCTCTTGATTGCACACTAGGTTTTATATTAAGCAACCCTTTCATTTAGTCATTCTTATACATTTGAGGCAGAAAGTTGGAAATATTTGTATTCATCTGCAGAATGATATTTTTGCTGTGACGTCACTCTAACTCTGTACTGGCATCATTTGTACAGAAAATTATTATTAATCCATAGTGCATCTGAACTATAATGCTTCATGGTTTGGCATTTTGAAAGGTGTTTCCTTTGAATATTTTTTTCATGTTTACTTCATAAGAAGCCATTATGCACTCTTAAAAATTTCTAGGATGATGATTATTTTTCATTCTAACCAATTTTACTTAATTGTGTCTATTCTATTTTTCAATTTATGTATGTTATTTGTTTATATACATTCATTTGTGGTAGAGGTTGGCATAATGCTAAGATCATTTGTTAGGATACTACGTGAATTATCATAGTTTGATGATCATGGTTGAGTTAGCTTTTTCTTTTTCTTTTTTTGAATTGACTTTTTTTTTTATTATACTTTAAGTTCTAGGGTACGTGTGCACAGCGTGCAGGTTTGTTACATATGTATACATGTGCCATGTTGGTGTGCTGCACCCATTAACTCATCATTTACATTAGGTATATCTCCTAATGCTATCCCTCCCCCCTCCCCCTTCCCAACAATAGGACCTGTTGTGTGATGTTCCCCTTCCTGTGTCCAAGTGTTCTCATTG
>NW_016836838.1:0-1337 GCF_001698545.2 Rhinopithecus bieti | reverse complement strand
CAGAAAGAAAGAGTGATAGAAAAATGAGCAGATATTATGAGCAGGTAATTCACAGAAAAGGAATATCAAAAAACAGTTAAACAAAAGAAAAGATGTCCTACCTCACTAACAATCAGCCAGGCAGTGAATTCAGCAGGCGTGTGACATTTTTGCCTGCCCACTCCATGCTAATGTACTAAGATGTGCAGACAGCAGCCTGGGGAGACCAGCTGCACCTCCCTTAAAGCAGTAGCCCTGGGCCAGGCATGATGGCTCATACCTGTTATCTAAGCACTTTAGGAGGCCAAGGCAGGAGGATCATTTGAGGCCAGGAGTTCAAGACCAGCCTGGGCAGCATAGTGAGACCTCCCCCTCATCTCTATAAAAGACAAACAAACAAAAAAAGCAGCGGCTCCAAAGCCGCTGGAAAACTTCTCATGATGTGGGCAAGGCAGAGGCTTCATTAGTAAAATGATTCAGCGCCTACCATCTGATGTCCATTCTCCCATCCCTTAGCCAAGCGCAACTCAAATGCCATTGATCATGGCCTATTTCAGGGACACAAGTTTCCTTACATTAATGACTCTTTCCAGGATGCCAGGCACAGTGACCCCCTTGGTACAGGGTCAGGGGACCCACCTGTGTCTCTTCCTTGTCTGGGGGAAGTTTACATGCTTTATGGAGGGCGTGCTGCTGAGGGGAAGACCAGAAGGGAAGTTTTCTATAGGGGAGCTCAGCTCCTGTTTATAAAGAGGGAGCCCAGGATAGGGGAGATGGCCCCTGGGAGGGGAATGTCTCCACATACCTAATAATTTGAGATGATTATAACAATAATAAGCATATTTCATACAGCATTTGTGGTGGGATTGTGCTCTGAGCCTTGTCATGATCTCACCTCATGCTCTTCTCTCTCTGGGATACCAACATCACCATCATCATCGTCACCATCATCACCATCACCATCATCATCATCATCACCATCATAATCATCATTATCACCACCACCATCATCACCACCACCATTATCATAATCATTATAATCATAAAAATCATCACCATCATCAACATCATTATCACCGTAATCACCACCATCACCATCATAATTGTTATAACAACCACCATCATCACCATCATCATCACCACCATCATGACTATCATAATCATAATAATCATCACCATCATCATCATCATGACAGTCATCACCATCATAATCATCATTATCACCATCGTGAACATCACCGTCATCTTTATCACCATCATCACCACCACCAACTCCATCATCATCATAATCATAACACTCATCACCATCATCAACATCATTATCACCATCATCATCCTCATCACCATCATCACTATCA
>NW_016836837.1:0-585 GCF_001698545.2 Rhinopithecus bieti | reverse complement strand
GGCCACGGAGCCTCCCTCATTGCTAGCACAGCGGTCTGTGATCTGGTTGCAGGGCAGCACCGAGGCTGGGAGAGGGGCGCCCACCATTGCTGAGGCTTAGGTGGGTAAACAAGGCCTCTGGGAAGCTCGAACTGGGTGGAGCTCACAGCAGCTCAAGGAAACCTGCCTGTCTCTGCAGACTCCAACTCTGGGGACAGAACACAGCTAAAAAACAACAGGGGAAGCAGCAGACGCCTGTGCAGACCCGAACGACTCTGTCTGACAGCTTTGAATAGAGCAGTGGATCTCCCAACACAGAGGTTGAGATCTGAGAATGGACAGACTGCCTGCTCAAGTGGGTCCCTGACTCCTGAGTAGCCTAACTGGGAGACATCCCCAATAGGGGTGGTCTGACACCTCACACCTCACACGGTGGAGTACACCCCTGAGAGGAAGCTTCCAAAGTAAGAATCAGACAGGTGCACTCGCTGTTTAGCAATATTCTATCTTCTGCAAACTCTGCTGCTGATACC
This sequence comes from Rhinopithecus bieti, assembly GCF_001698545.2. Lineage (NCBI taxonomy): Eukaryota > Metazoa > Chordata > Mammalia > Primates > Cercopithecidae > Rhinopithecus > Rhinopithecus bieti. The sequence continues at coordinate 73 of NW_016836837.1, read as the reverse complement.
CAGGCAAACAGGGTCTGGAGTGGACCTCAAGACGTACAGCTGAGGGTCCTGACTATTAGAAAGAAAACTACCA
>NW_016836836.1:0-1339 GCF_001698545.2 Rhinopithecus bieti | reverse complement strand
TCCCAAGTATCACTTTGCAGATTCCTTGAAAACAGTGTTAGCAAACTGCTTCCTGAGGTCTAAATTGTAGCTCTGTGAGATGAATTCACAGATGACAAAGAAGTTTCTCAGAAAGCATCTTTCTCGTTTTTAACAGACGATAATTCCTTTTTCAGCGTAGGCCACAATGCGATCCAAAGTAGCCCTTCTCAGGTTCCTCAAAGAAAGTGTTAATGGCCTGCTCCACGAAACATAAGTGTAACTCTGTGAGATGAATTCACACATCACCAAGAAGTTTCTAAGAAAGCTTCTTTCTAGTTTTCATCTGTGAATATTTCCTTTGTCACCGTAAGCTTCATTTGGCTTAGAAGTATCCCATTGCAGATTTCAAGAAAACTGTGTTAGCTAACTCCTCACTGAAGAGAAACGTGTAACTCTGTGAGTTGCATTCACACATCACAATGCAGTTTCTCAGAAGGCTTCTTCCAGTTTCTGTCTGAGGATATTTCCTTTTTCACCGTAGCCCTCAATTAGCTCCCAGATATCACTTTGGAGAATCCACGACAACAGTGTGAGCAAACTGTTCCAAGAAGAGAAGGGTGGGACTCTGCGTAATGAAGTCACACATCAGAAAGTAAACGCATAGAAGGCTTCTCTCTAGTTATTATCTGAGGATATTTCCTTTTTCTCCATGGGCCCCAAAGGGCTCCCAAATATCACTTTGCAGATTCCACGAAAAGAGTGTTAGCAAACTGCTTCCTGAGGAATTCGTTGTATCTCTGTGAGATGAATTCACAGATCACAAAGAAGTTTCTCAGAAAGCATCTTTATCGTTTTCAACTGATGATATTTCCTTTATCAGCGTAGGCCTCAATGTGATGGAAAGTAGCCTTTCTCAGGTTCCTCAAAGACAGTGTTAATGGACTGTTCCAGGAAACATAAGTGTAACTCTGTGAGATGAATTCACAGGTCACAAAGAAGTTTCTCAGAAAGCTTCTTTCAGGTGTTTCACTGATGATATTTCCTTTATCAGCGTAGGCCTCAATGCGATCCAATATAGCCGTTCCCAGATTCCTCAAAGACAGTGTTAATGGACTGCTTCAGGAAACATAAGTGTAACTCTGTGAGATGAATTCACACATCACCAAGAAGTTTCTGAGAAAGCTTCTTTCTAGTTTTCATCTGAGGATATTTCTTTTCTGACCGTAAGCTTCATTGTGCTAAGAAGTATCCTATTGCAAATTTCAAGAAAACTGTGTTAGCAAACTGATTCCTGAAGAGAAACGTGTAACTATGTGAGTTGTATTCACATATCACAATGCAGTTTCTCAGAAGGCTTCTTTCCAGTTTTTTTCTGAGG
>NW_016836835.1:0-388 GCF_001698545.2 Rhinopithecus bieti | reverse complement strand
CCTATATCTATTATTTTTGTCTATATCTATTATATCTATTATGTCTATATTTTATACGTATATCTATATCTATTATGTCTATATTTTATACCTCTCTTATATCTATTATGTCTATATTTTATACCTATATCTATTATATCTATTAGGTCTATATTTTATGCCTATATCTATTATGTCTATATTTAATACCTATATCTATTATATCTATTATGTCTATATTTTATGCGTATATCTATTATATCTATATTTTATACCTCTATATATTATGTCTATTATATCTATATTTTATACCTGTATCTATTATAACTGTATTTTATACCTATATCTATTATATCTATACTTTATGCCTATATCCATTATATGTATTATATTTATATTTTATAATTTT
>NW_016836834.1:0-828 GCF_001698545.2 Rhinopithecus bieti | reverse complement strand
CAAGCTCCGCCTCCCGGGTTCACGCCATTCTCCTGCCTCAGCCTCCCGAGTAGCTGGGACTACAGGCGTCCGCCACCTCGCCCGGCTAGTTTTTTGTATTTTTAGTAGAGACGGGGTTTCACCGTGTTAGCCAGGATGGTCTCGATCTCCTGACCTCGTGATCCGCCCATCTCAGCCTCCCAAAGTGCTGGGATTACAGGCTTGAGCCACCGCGCCTGGCTAATTTTTGTATTTTTAGTAGAGACAGGGTTTCACCGTGTTGGCCAGGCTGGTCTCAAACTCCTGACCTCAAGTGATCCCCCCACCTTAGCCTCCCAAAGTGCCAGGATTACAGATGTGAGCTACCGTGCCCAGTTTCGATTCACATTTAACTCCCTTCTCCTGGCCTTTTTTTCCTTTTTTTAAAACAAGAGAAAGTAGATGGATACATGTTGGTAAATGCTAACTGTTCATGTTCACATAGAGACACAGTGAACTCTCTGAGCCCAACACACAGAGAAAGGGGGAAAAAAGCAAGAATTCTATGCATAACTGTACAGGGGCCTAGCACCCTCCAGCTTCCAGCAGAGCGAAGGGAGTAGGTTTTTCTTTTCTCCCATGGAGCTTTGTGGTGTTGATTCCATACAGTTTTGTTCAGACAAGAAGGGATAAAATGAATTTGGGATGGAAAGAGATAGAGACTCTTGTCCCACTCTGTTCTGCTCAAGGTGCATCCCCTCAAAATAACACCCATGGTATAAAGAAAAGAAACCTCAGAAACAGTGTGACTGGTCACAAGAGGGAAAAAACAAAAAGACTGCAACTTGCTCCCAGGAATGCGATACTTTT
>NW_016836833.1:0-586 GCF_001698545.2 Rhinopithecus bieti | reverse complement strand
ACAAAAGTGGGTTTTTTGAAAATAACAAACGTGACAAGGCTTTCACCAGACTGCCCAGGAAAAGAAAGACGGGACACAAATGACTCAAATCAGAGACTGAGCACCATGGCTCACGCCTGTCATCCCAGCGCTTTGTGAGGCCGAGGTGGAAGGATCGCTGAGGCCAGCATTCAAGACCAGCCTGGGGGAACATGATGAGACATAATAGATACAGGTATAAAATATAGACATAATAGATATAATAGATATAGGTATAAAATATAATATAGAAACAAAATACAGACATAACAGATATAGGTATAAAATATAGATATAGAAATAGGTATAAAATACAGATATAATAGAGAGGTATAAAATATAGGTATAAAATATAAATATAGATATAGATATAAAAGGTAGATATAATAGATCCAGGTATAAAATATAGATATAATAGATATAAAATGTAGATATAATAGATATAGGTATAAAATATAGATATAATGATACAAGTATAAAATATAGATATAAAAGATAATAGATATAGGTATAAAATATAGATATAATAGATGTAGCTGTAAAATATAGATAGATATAGGTATAAAAT
>NW_016836832.1:0-388 GCF_001698545.2 Rhinopithecus bieti | reverse complement strand
TTATCTTTCCTTTATCACTTCTAATAATTCAACTCTGTAGTCCTGATCAGTGTGGCTTACAAACTGGAAGACAAAAGACATTTTAAAAAACCTAATAGCTAAGTTAGTTTTTGAAGCTATTAATATTGCTAAAATTATTGCTATAGAAAAGAGAAAAAAGCATGCTGAATAGAACTCTGTTCTTAGAGATTTCTCCTGAAAAAGTCACATGTTATTTCTTCTCACCTCCATTGGCAAAAAAAAAAAAAAAAAAAGCTATGTGGTCATGCAAAAATTTAAGCAGATGGGTTGGAATAGTCAGAATGCATTCATAAAAACTGAACTGAAAATATTTGGAGAACAGCACCAATGACTATCATGAATGCCAACATGCATCCCTAACAACCCC
>NW_016836831.1:0-2194 GCF_001698545.2 Rhinopithecus bieti | reverse complement strand
GAAAAGAAAAGAAAAGAAAAGAAAAGAAAAGAGAAAAGAAAAGAAAAGAAAAGAAAAGAATTTAAAATAAAATCTGAAAACCTCAAAATCATTCCAGGAGACCCAAGTCAAGGGTGATAACCCAGGGCGATGTCCACTGTGTTGCACACCCCACAGAATACAGTGTCCACTGCATCCTGAGTTGTGCTATGAGGCAGCATTACATATTGGGCAGAAGAGAATGGGAGCAACAGGTGACGTGTGCTGCATATTTCAGACGGCAGCAGACAGCACCAACACAGACACCAGCATTTACCGCTGCTCACTGGGGCATTAGTGGTGGTCCATGACTTAGCACAAGCCCTCCTTATTTCACCTCCAGGCCTAGACCCCCCGGCCCTGCATCCCACTCCCTCTCTACAATATACTCTATGCTCACCCTTTGAAAGGGAGGCCCTGAGAATGTAGCCACTGATTCAAACCAGAAAAACTGAGGACACAGAACTGAAAAGAGTTTTTAATCTAACCTGTCTGAAAGATCTCTTTGTTCGTGAGGATTTTGGCTTCGTTACTCGGCTCACTGCTCTCAGAGCCAGAAACCTATTTTCTTCACTCCTGCAAGTAAAAGGAAAGGAAATATGTATATGTGGTTTTGCAGTGAGCTCTTTTTTGTGCTTATGAAAATGGGGTTGGGGTGGGGAAGAGAGGGAACAGACAGCATGGACGTAGGTGAGAAGCAAAGGTTTAAAGCACTGGCTGCTGGGATGTGGTAATACCATCTCTGAATGGATGATACACAGTATTGGTAGGTCAGGTGCTTGCTTCTTGCTCTCCTGTTTTCTAATCCTTGGAAATCAAACAAGTGCTTCTGTCTTCTTTTCTTTCTTCTTCTTCTTCTTCTTTTTTTTTTTTTTCCTTTTGAGACGGAGTTTCACTCTTGTCACCCAGGCTGGAGTGCAATGGTGTGATCTCGGCACTGCAACCTCCACCTCCTGGATTCAAGCGATTCTCCTGCCTCAGTCTCCCAAGTAGCTGGGATTACAGGCGACTGCCACCATGCCCAGGCTAATTTTTATTTTTAGTAGAGGCAGGGTTTCATGACGTTAGCCAGGCTGGTCTTGAACTCCTGAGGGGTTTCAACATGTTAACCAGTCTGGAACTCCTGAACTCAGGTGATCCACTCGCATCAGCCTCTCAAAGTGCTGGGATTACAGGCGAGAGCCACTGCACCCACCCAAACAAATGTTTATTATTTGTGGCTCCTTCTCCTTGGATGGAAGAGGATAATTTATGGACTAACACAGAGGAGTTCCTTGGTAAGAATGAAAATTAAGTGCTGAACAACTGGTGACTTGTCAACACACCATCAAACGGCCCTTGCAGCCTCACATAAATGCAGGCAAGAACCAGGCTGTTACAGGGAGCTGACACACCTGCCTGGGTTTAGTGCCCAGAGTCAGAGACCACTCACGGGCGCAGCAGTTTAGTTTCTCGAATGAGAAGCTATTTTATAAAGGCAAACAGCTGCTGTTGTCTAACAAACAGCTAAGTCTGAAAAGCCTGGGAAGGTGGATTCCTGCCTGTTTAGCTAAAGGGATGAGACGCTACTTGTTTGTTTTCCCCAAGAAGTTAACGACCCCAAAGCTGCTAGGTCTCGACCCAAGACCACCACACTGCAGGATGTGAAAACCAGAATGTTGTCCACTGCGGATCTGTAGTTAAAAAATTAATAAATAAAAAGCAGCCAGATTTGGTAAACTCTGGCCATTCTCCTGGGGTACCCTTCCTAAGCGCCCCGGTGGAGCCTAGACAGTGGCCCCTAGCCCAAAGCCTCTCTATGCACAGCATCATTTTTCTAAGTAGCAAGTTCCTTCTGTGCTTTAAGAGTTGCAGAACAGACGCAGCCCGGAGCCAGTCCTAGCAGCGACCAGGCACACCTTGGGGACTATAGCTGCAGTGTCCTAGCGGGAGGGAACGTCTCCGAGGTGTCTTGGCCCCCAGGACCGGCCGCCCGACCCCAACCCCGGGTCCTCAGAGCAGCGCCTAGCCTGTGTGGCAGAAGATGGGGCTGCGCTCGCCCCTGCAGCGCGGAGCTCCGAGCTCACAGCTGGCGCGGGACGCCCCTCCCCTCCCGGCCCCGTACTCACCCACTGCCCTGATGCAGAAGCCGCGCGGCGGTCGCAGCGCCTGGCGCCGCCAGCCCTAGAAAGCCAGC
>NW_016836830.1:0-383 GCF_001698545.2 Rhinopithecus bieti | reverse complement strand
TGTTCTAACTTTTTAAAAGAAGAGATAATTTAGTATGGTAAAAGAAGAGAAAGGAAAAATATGTGTGACTCAGACTAAATGTAGAGAAACAGATTAAACTTTCATTTTTTTTAAGAGCAGAAGTGTATGCAGAAATGATTGAAATGTCTGTTTTTCGAGGGCTCTGAGGGCCTCCTAGTTAATATCTAGTTATTTGGAGACATTATTGTGGCAGCAGCATCATCATTTCTTTTTGATAACTAAATGGGAGGATTGTCCTTGGAAATTCAATTTAATAGTAAAGAAATTTTCCCCTAAGACAGGACTTGAAGGTGCATGGTCAAAAGTGTTCCAGCACAGCGGGGCTGTGTTCTGTGCTCTTCCTCTACTGTTGGCTCAGTATT
>NW_016836829.1:0-1865 GCF_001698545.2 Rhinopithecus bieti | reverse complement strand
AAAAAGATGGTGATGTCCTTAGGAGATTGCATTGCGTGCACATCATGGAGTGGACTTACACAAACTCAGATGCCACAACCTACTACACACCTAGGCTATATGGTATGGCCTATTGATCCCAGGCTACAAACCTGTACAGCATATTACTGCACTGAATACCACAGGCAACTATAACGTAATGGTATTTGTGTATCTAAACATATTGAAACATAAGAAATGTACAAAAAATACAGTGTTATAACCTTATGGGACCATTACATGGTTCGCTGTTGCCTGAAACCTCATTATGTGATGCATGACTTTATACTACTATTAATTCCTTTTCATGTATTTTCCATGTATATTGACCCAGCATTTAATTGCCAATAGTTTTCATTTATTTTTAGATGTTTTTTGATAAATATCACATAAAAATTTTAATCCAATCATTTAATTAAGGAGGAAATTCAAACCACATATATAAATTGTAATACATATATTTGCTTTTTTATATATTTCGTGTTCATAAAGTAGTTTACATTGTTGCTATTCTTTTAATTTACTTTTTCTTACCTATACTGCACTGATACAAGTCCCTTTTATTCTTTCCCTTTCAATTCTGCTTTTGTGTAATTCCTCTTCAACTATGATATATAAAAGCTTAATTTTTAAATTATATTAAGAAATTAAGTAACAGCTACTCTCCACAAAACGTATGAGATGATCTCCATCCAGAATTGAGTTTTATATCTTTGCTTTCTCACTTACTGCTCCTCACATCCACTTTTAAAACCTAGAAAATGTGGCACATATACGTAATGGAATACTATGCTGCCGTAAAAAAGGATGAGTTCATGTCCTTTGTAGGGACATGGATGAAGCTGGAAACCATCCTTCTCAGCAAACTAACAAAGGAACAGAAAACTAAATAGCACATGCTGTCACTCATAAGTGGGAGTTGAACAATGAGAATACATGGATACAGGGAGGGGAACATCACACACCATGGCCTGTCAGGGAGTAGGGGGCTAGGGGAGGGATAGCATTAGCATTAGGAGAAACACCTAATGTAGATGACGGGTTGATGGGTGTAACAAACCACCATGGCATGTGTATACCTGTGTAACAAATCTGCACATTCTGCTCATGTACCCCAGAACTTAAAGTGTATGTGTATATATATATATAGTGAAAATAGAAGTAGCAAAAACTCTGGCTCAATCACATGATATGGACCTGGGAATTCTTTTATTTTCCTTGCTTATCTAGGGATCAGAACTGAGGTCTACAAGTTGTCCGAGGTAAATAAGTGATTATAAGTGGCCACACAGACTTGAGCCATTGTCCTACTGCTTCTACTCTTAAAGTTATATTCATGCATATAAGTTTCTATTTACCTTTTGTTAACGTTAATATGTTATTTTCTATCAGAAAGTTATTAACTTAAGTCTCACACCTTGTAAAAAATAAACTCGAAATGAATTACAAATGTAAATGTAAACTGCAAAATTATAAGGCTTTTAAGAGAACACATAGACAAACTTCTTCAGTATCTAGGACTGAACAAAGAACTCAGACTGACAACCACACACCTACTACCATCTGATCTTTGACAAACCTGACAAAACAAGAAATGGGGAAAGAATTCCCTATTTAATAAATGGTGCTGGGAAAACTGGCTGGCCATATGTAGAAAGCTGAAACTGGATCCCTTCCTTACACCTTATACAAAAATTAATTCAAGATGGATTAAAGACTTAAATGTTAGACCTAAAACCATAAAAACCCTAGAAGAAAATCTAGGCAATACCGTTCAGGACATAGGCATGTGCAAGGACTTCACGACTAAAACACCAAAAGCAATGGCAACAAAAACCGAAACTGAC
>NW_016836828.1:0-387 GCF_001698545.2 Rhinopithecus bieti | reverse complement strand
CGCTATTAGTGCTGTTTGCCTGCTGCTGTGTCCCCTCCTCCCTCCCGTGTCCCCTCCGCACTGGAACGTAGTGTCCATGAGGGCGTGGGTTTCTGTTCAGTGCCAGGCCCCCACCGCGTGGTAAAGAGCTCTTCACAGAGCAGGCACTCGGTAGCGGGTCTCTACACGGTTAGTTGCCAAGACAAACCTCTGATTTCCTTATTTTGTTAATATCAGGCCAGAGCTCTAACTTGCTGGAAGATGACCTGGCACTGTCAGAGTGAGCAGCATCCGATTCGTGGCTCATGACCACGCTGGGACTCTTGTTCTGGGCGTCCTAAGCAAGAACAAACACAGGCGTCAGAGGGCTTCTGGTTTCCATAGAGATCCACACAGGCACACACACGC
>NW_016836827.1:0-386 GCF_001698545.2 Rhinopithecus bieti | reverse complement strand
AATATCCTCACATAATAAATAGAGAGAAGCTTTCTGATAGATTGCTTTCTGATATGTGACTTCCTCAAACAGAGTTCCACACTTCCCTTCTTGGAAGAGTTTGCTAACACTGTTGTCGTGGATTCTGCAAAGTGATATTTCGGAGCTCATTGAGGGCTATGGTGAAAAAGGAAATATCCTCAGATCAAAACTGGAAAGAAGCCTTCTGAGAAACTGCATTTCGATGTGTGAATGCAACTCACAGAGTTACACGTTTCTCTTCAGTGTTCAGTTTGCTAACACAGTTTTCTGGAAATCTGCAATGGGATACTTCTGAACGCAATGAAGCTTACTGTGACAAAGGAAGTCTCCTCAGATGAAAACTGGAAAGAAGCCTTCTGAGAAAC
>NW_016836826.1:0-388 GCF_001698545.2 Rhinopithecus bieti | reverse complement strand
CCATTATAGTTTCACCTCCAATCTCATAGCCCTGAGATTCCCACTTTGACATGCATGCTTTGAGTTACAGGAGTTCAACAATCGGCCCCTCAGTCCGGCTCACAGCAGATGGGAAAGAGCGTTCTGTCAGGCCATTGCACGGCGGCTGTTGTGATGAGGTTTTTGTTTTTGTTTTTGTTTTTTTCAATGTTGTGAGATGGAGGTTCACTCTTGCTGCCCAGGCTGGAGTACAATGGCATGAACTCGGCTCACTGCAACCTCCGCCTCCCGGGTTCAGGCGATTCTCCTGCCTCAGTCTCCTGAGTAGCTGGGATGACAGACATGCAACACCATACATGGCTAATTTTTGCATTTTTAGTAGAGATGGGGTTTTACCATGTTGGCCAGC
>NW_016836825.1:0-387 GCF_001698545.2 Rhinopithecus bieti | reverse complement strand
TTCTGCACCCTACTTTATGTAAAATTGCAGTCTTCTGCCCTCCCTTACTGCGCATTTCTGGTCTCTTCTTATCCTTCCCTATTGTTTTTCCCACAGAATTTATGACCTATTTTATTATGTGTCCTTTATTTTGCTTGTTGCCTGACTCCCCCTACCCCTACCCTTGAATAAAAGCTCTTATGTAAGTAAAAGAGATTTTTCTCTGTGTTCTTTGTTAATATATATTCCAACTTCCTGGAAGAGTCTAAATAATTAAATAGGCTCTAAATATATGTTGATAGGACTTATAGTTCTTTTTTGTTTGTTTCCCTGGAATTTCCAATTGCTGCTTGCTTCTTTTTTACCACTTTTTTCATATTTTATATCTCATTATCCTCTTAAGTTTCC
>NW_016836824.1:0-1864 GCF_001698545.2 Rhinopithecus bieti | reverse complement strand
CAAGCCAAAAGGGATGATTAGGATCATGATATAATTTCCTGTGTCTCATCTGCTGGAACATTTCCTTCTTAATGTCCAAAAAAGAAAAGAAACCGTGTTCTTATTCAATAAGTTCAGGGAATAAATGCCTCTTATTTTCTGAAGATGAGCCCTGCTATTCTCTGGTGGTCTAGACCCCGAGGCCAGAGCCAGACCTGATTGGTGTAGAGAGTAATTTATTGCAGGATTCTAGGGCACTTCCACCCTCATGAAGGAGGCTTTTGAGGTTCTGGAAGGCATAGTCTCCTGCCGCTGCTAGTGTGGAGAGGACAATGGCCTCATCAGGGTATCAGTGAAATAAGCTCTGTGGGATACTAGGTAAAGAGTTGGTCTGAATAAGATTTAAAAAGTTTTTTTATTCCCAACTGTATTGAGAGGAGTGACAATTAGAAATTACATCTGTTGAAAGTACACAACCTGATAATTCGATGTATATCTACATTTGTGCCCTTATCTCACACCGTATGTAAAAATCAACTCTGAATGAATTCAAGACCTAAGTATAAGCCTTGAAATCATAAAACTTACTAGAAGAAAGCATAGCGATAAAGCTTCCTAACATTGAACTGGGAGATTATTTCTTGGATATTACATTAAAGGCAGAGGTAACAAAAGCAAAAATAAACAAGTTGGAGTTCATTTAACTGTAAAACATCAGCTTGGCAAAGGAAACAATTAACTGAGCAAAAAGGCAACCTAGCAAGAGAGAGAAAATATTTGTAAACAATACATGTAATAAAGGTAAATATCTAAATATATAAAGAACTTAATAGAAAAAATAAGTATTAATGATAAATGTGACTAAAGGAACAAAAGAAATCATTATTACATAACTAATGGAAACTGATGACAATATCTTTTCAAAGACAGAATATAATAAAGTGAAGTTACAGAGAAACACATGAAATTCTGGAATTGAGGAGTAGAATAATTGAAATGTAAATGTTATTAACGGCTGCTCAATAGTATACTTAAACTGGCAGAACCAAGAATTAGAAAATGTGTACACTGATAGATAAAAGATTACACAGTCCAGAGAAAAGAGAAAACAGATGAAGAAATAAGAGAAAACAGATGAAGAACAGAGAAAAAAGATGAAGAAATAAGAATACACTTAGTGAAATATGAGTCACTATTAGGCCTGAAAACACTCACTGGGTTTAGAGGGGAACTCTCTCCATCTGTTAAGGCAGCAGTCCCCAACTTTTTTGGCACCAGGGACATCTATGACAAACCTGCAACTAACATCATACTTGATGGTTAAAAAATAAATAAATAAATACATAAATAGAAAATAAAAAAAAAGATGTTGTCCTACTGAGCTCAGAAACCAGCCAAGGATATCTGAAGTCACCACTTCTACTCAACATTGTGCTGGAGGTTCTAGGGCAGTCAGGCAAGAAGAAAAAATTAAATGACATCCAGGTTAGAAAAGAAGAAGTAAAATAATCTCTGTTTGCAAAAACATGATCTTTTATATGTAGAAAATCAAAAACAATTTATTAAAACTATTAGAAGTAATAAGGGAGTTTAGCATGGTTGAAAAATAGAAGACCAGGGCACAAAAATCAATTGTATTTTTTCTTTCATAATAAACTTTTCAAAAATGAAGCTAAAATCTCCTTTTACAAATAGCATCAAAAGGAAAACAGCTAGTAGTTGAATTAACAAATATGTGCAAAGTTTATACTCCCAAAACCACAAAAGTTGAAAAGTTTTAAGAATATCTCAATAACTGGAAAGAGATCTTATGCTTGTGGATTGTAAGGCTTAATGTGAGATGTCAGTGAGCTGGAAAGAGATCTTGTGCTCACGGATTGTAAGA
>NW_016836823.1:0-391 GCF_001698545.2 Rhinopithecus bieti | reverse complement strand
TCCTATTCTTTATACTTTTAAACCAGAGTCCGTGAATTTATTCCAGAGAGCTGATGAATCCCCTGAAATGATGATGAAATAGTAGGCGTATGTGTGATTTTGTTAAAGAATCCACAATGGTTATCAGATTCTTAAAGCTGCGACCCATCCCCACCCCAGATGAGTTTATGAAATCCTGATTGAAGATTTTAAAATTTTGGAGACTGTTAGTGGACTCGTTCCATTTATTAAAATCCTCCTCTTACTGGGCAGGGGGAACACTTGACACTTTTGCTTAACAGGCTGAGTTCAGGCTACAGGAAACACAGATTTTGTTTTGTTCTGTTCCAGCTATCCATAAAGACCTGGAAATAAAAATATGAATTCTGTGAAATAGAAATCATCATTTCTA
>NW_016836822.1:0-778 GCF_001698545.2 Rhinopithecus bieti | reverse complement strand
CTGGGAGTGTGCAGACAATCCTGGGCCCAGAGAAGCAGGCAGTTGAGGCTGCTGGTAGCACTAATACAGGTTGTTAATATCATCCTGTGGTTATTACTTTACTTATGTCACCCACCAGTACACTCGATCCTGCACATGTCCCCTCACTTCATGCTCACAGGCTTTGCATGATGGGACGAGCGCTCAGAGTAGGTGATGAGGGTGATAAATGGCACCAGACATTCCTGGAGCACCTGTTGGTGCCCAGGGCGGGGCTTAGTGCTCCATTTGAGTCTGGAGACTTTACTCTGCAATAGCAGCTGTGTGACCCCAGGTAAGTGGATTAACTTTTCTGTGCCTCTTCTTTCTCAACTCTAAAGGAGGATAATAAAGTCCCTGCCCCCAAGCAATCAAAGATGTGTAAGAAGGGCCTGGCACATGGCAGGCAGGCAGTATAGATGGCTGGGATTAGCCCCACTATACAGATGAGGAAACTGAGGCTCAGGGGCACTGGTCTGGCAGGAAGTGGGACCTGCACCCAGTCTCATCTGACACTGAGCTCTTTGGCCTCCGTCTCTTACGGCTGCCTTCAGAAGAGACACAGCAGAGGGCCACCCCCTCGCACACACACAGGGGCTGACCATCGAAAGACCCCAATCACCTAACTGAGAGCAGCCCTGCTCCCACGGGGACACTGACGGCTCCGTGTGCCCGACATTCAGGCCTTGAGCCACCCACTCCACACAGCACGGGGCTTCTCAGAACGTGTCCCTCCCCAAGAGCCATTTCTCTGCGGGAT
>NW_016836821.1:0-828 GCF_001698545.2 Rhinopithecus bieti | reverse complement strand
GCTATCCCTCCCCTAGCCCCCCAACTCCTGACAGACTCCATTGTATAATGTTCCCCTCCCCGTGTCCACGTGTTCTCATTGTTCAACTCCCATTTATGAGTGAAAGCATGCAGTGTTTGGTTTTCTCTTCTTGTGTTAGCTTGCTAAGAATGATGGTTTCCAGCTTCATTCATAAACATACATGTGCATGTGTCTTTATAGCAGCATGATTTATAATCCTTTGGGTATATACCCAGTAGTGGGATGGCTGGGTCATATGGTACATCTAGTTCTAGATCCTTGAGGAATTGCCATACTGTTTTCCATAATGGTTGAACTAGTTTACAATCCCACCAACAGTGTAAAAGTGTTCCTATTTCTCCACATCCTCTCCAACACCTGTTGTTTCCTGACTTTTTAATGAGCATCGTTCTAACCGGCATGAGATGGTATCTCATTGTCGTTTTGATTTGCATTTCTCTAATGACAAGTGATGATGAGCTTTTTTCATATGTTTGTTGGCTGCATAAGTTCTTCTTTTGAGAAGTGTCTGTTCATGTCCTTTGCCCACTTTTTGATGGGGTTAACCTACAACTTTTAAAGTGTATGTTTACTTGAAAAATATATTCTCTTACATAGCCCTGAATGCCAAGCAACTCTATTATATTACATTGATTTACTGTATAATTTTTGGTCATTCTTAATTTTAAAATTTCTTTTGTGATAGAAAATGTCAAGTTACATAATTATATATTTCCATTTCTTTTGTACAATAGCCAAACTGTTCAAACAGACTGTAAGTTCTTTGCTGTATATTCACTATTTTAATCCTTCTGGTGTTATAAAATG
>NW_016836820.1:0-1858 GCF_001698545.2 Rhinopithecus bieti | reverse complement strand
TTTATTGTACATCAGAAAGACTAGCCCTTGTGGGATCAATAAAGCAGGTACTCTCAAAGTCTGAGTATCAAAATTGTTTTGTATGTAGTTGGTCCTTGCAGTCCTCATACTGCAGCATAAACATCCTCTGCTCCCAGTTTCATGGAGCATCATTCCTGTTTATTCTTGGGACCATTTTCTAAGAGTTGTTTTCAGTGCCATTTCCTTATTTCATGGAAAGGGATGTGTTCAGGGTGACACTGGATAGTTTGTTCATTCATCCAATGTTATCATAACATGGGTATCTCCCAGTCTCTTATTTAAATATTAGACAAATGCAATGAACACAAAGTCAAGGTCTTGTTCTTTTGGAACTCATAGTCTAGCAGAATCACACTAACCCAGAAACCATATCACCATGAATTTGCATCAAGGTAAAAGTCTAACTAGGAGTACTTAGTAGAGAAATGTCTTCAGTGGGGAATCTGCTCAGGTTTATAACTTGCTTTCCTCTCTCTCTAAGGTGTGTGTTTCATCAGTGAACCAATATTGGAGATAAATACTTCACAGTATGTGGGCAGGGTGAAGGTCTTCCTCAGGTTTTTGTATTCGAATTAACCATTTTAATAAACACATCCAGGAGAGCATCTGGCCTCACATAAGCCTAAGTTACTCTCTGATCACACAGCTCATGTTTTGAAATACTCTGAAGCATCTTATATACATGTCCACTTTGGTGACATGTCCACTTTGATATATACAAAGTGAATACTTTTACCTAAGGGGTTCACTCCAGGGGTTACCTTGCTTACTTCACTTCCTGTTTGAATTCAGTAATTTGGAACTTAACAAAACTGAAAACTTTTTCATGCATGTTATATCTTTACTCTGTTGATTAGAAATTCATGTATGCATAAAAATCCTAGTTATTTGAGATATGTGTGAATATTAATGCAAACATAATCTCATGCTACTTCAAGACAGACTGATGACAGTATTTAATTTTCCCACTGTTTTCAGGAATGAAATACTTTACATGAGTGAAATTTGCAAAATAACATATTTATCAAAGACTCAAAGTATTTAACTATTTTGATAGAAATCTATTAAAATTACACTTTTAATAAGCAGTACTATGACTCTAATGTCATAGCTCATTATGAGAATTATAAAAAATTTGCATATATAAGACCACATGTCTGTCAGACTATTTAGTTAGTGTTTCTGTTGCCTTCTTATCTTCTGTAACTATGTCAGTGTCCGGAAGCTCCTCCTCATACTTTACCTGTTAATAATCTCTCTGGATTAGTTTGGCAAGTAATATTAGTTTTCTAATGAAAAAGGTAATTAAGATTACTGAATAAGTAATTTTGATGTTATAACACAAAGACAATAGAATAATAAGGGCATAAGGGTTTTGTGGCTTTTTTTCATTGTAGAGCATGACATTTAAAACAATTTTCCTTTGTAAAGCATGTTTGTGTTTTGATTATTTGCTACAATACTGACCTCTAGGCATATATATTTATGTGTATCTATTATATATAATATGTGCATATTATTATATATAAAAAGGTTATAATTATATGACCAATGTTGCTTCTAAGTGAAAGATAAAACTAAACAAAGTTTCATTTCTGAAGAAAAACATTACTTTTTTATGAATAGTAATAAGAATGTCAAAATAATTAAAGAAATGTAGAACAGATGTTAGTATACTTATGCTAAGACTGGCATCCTTACTATGTCATTTTTAGAAATCCATGTCAAACTGCATATTAGATGTTAGAGAATAGTCACAGTTTCAGCACCATAAAAGTAATAATTTTTCTCATTTACATACTCAGTGAAACTGGGAGATAGATTACAGTAATTAGTA
>NW_016836819.1:0-1796 GCF_001698545.2 Rhinopithecus bieti | reverse complement strand
GTGAACCACCACGCCTCACTCTATATCTATCTATATCTATCTATCTTTTTAGTAGACATGTGATCTCCCTATGTTGTTCAGGCTCTGGTCAAATATATTTTTTAACTTTAATTATTATTATCATTATTTAATAGAGATGTTGTCTCACCAAGTTGCCCAGGAGGGTCTCGAACTCCTGGGCTCACGCTATCCTCCCACCTTGGCCTCCCAAAGTGCTGGGATATAGCCATGAGCCACCACACTCTGCTCTATCTATCTATCTGTCTGTCTGTCTGTCTATCTATCTATCTATCTATCTATCTATCTATCTATCTATCTCTATTCCTTTAGCAGATACGTGGTCTCACTATGTTGTCCAGGCTCTGGTTATATATATTTCTTTTTAAATTTCAATTATTGTTTTAATAGAGATGGGGTCTCGCCACATATCCCAGGATGGTCTCAAACTCATGGGCTTAAGTGATCCTCCCCCCTTAGTCTCCCAAACTCCTGGGATTACAGGCATGAGCCACCTGGTTATATTTTTGATGTGTTGATTCTTTGCAGTTCGTGTTCCAGTCCAGATGTGTAGTGATAGTAAAGGGATTGAAAACAAAAATTTTGACACAGATCAATGTCACGAACTTGCCTTTCCTTTCTAGTAGCACAAGCCTCATCAAGTGAAGTGCTCCTAATCTCTGGTGGGTTTAAATATTGTAGAAAGCATTGCTCTATTTAACTCTATGCACTGAAGATTTTTTCTAGTTCTGGAATACAAGTAAATCTTGATGTATGTCCTTGATCAACCACAAGAAAATCAATAAGGCTTTTTCCTTATTCTACCTCCCTTTCTTGAAAGGGAGGGCCTTGATTTGCATTGCTGCCTATGCACAGCGATTTGTCTAATTTTTGTTTTAATTGGGAGAAGACTGAGCCTGACTAGGCTGCAGGGCTGTAAGGCCCTGCCCCCAAATTAAAAAAATATTTAGGGGGTATATGTGCTTGTTTGTTAAATGAGCATACTGCATTCTGCTGGGGAGTGGGTTCCAGTGCAGCCAATATCCACATAGCAAACATTGTATCTGATAGGTGATTTTTCATCCCTTGTCCCCCTCCCATCCTCCTCCCTTTTGGAGTCCCTGAGTGTGTGTGCGCTGTTTAGCTCCCACTTATAAGTGAGAACATGAAGTATTTGCTTTTCTATTTTGGAGTTAGTTCACTGAGTATAATGGCCTCCAGCTCCATCCATGTTGCTGTAAAAGACACAAAATCATTCCTTATGGCTGCACCATTGGATAATTTTTGCTTTGTTATTGGTCTTCCTTCCTTCCTTCCTTCCTTCCTTCCTTCCTTCCTTCCTTCCTTCCTTCATCCCTCCCTCCCTCCTTCCCTCTCTCTTTCTCTCTCTCTTTCTTTCTTCTTTCCTTCATTTTTGTTTTCTTTTGTTTGTTTTTTTATCTCAGATTATACAGACCAAAATTTAGTTTTTGAGACAGGATCTTACTCTGTCACCCTGGCTGCAGTGCAGTGGGCATGATACTAGCTCACTACAACCTCAAACCTCCTGCCTCAACCTCCCCAGCCTCCTAAGTTGGGGCCCAGCATGACGTGTGGGTCAACACCTTGCCAAGTCTTTTTTTTTTTTTTTAAGGAGGTGGATTCACCCTCCCCATGTTGCTCAGTGTGGTTCTCAAACTCCTGGCCTATTATAACTTTTTTCTTTCTTTCTTTTCTTTTTTTTTTTTTTGTCGGTGCAGAGCAGGGCAACTGCTACATAGCTGTTCTACGTAGGGAGAATCTATTTTATGGAAAAGGGA
>NW_016836818.1:0-585 GCF_001698545.2 Rhinopithecus bieti | reverse complement strand
TTCACTTTCTCAAGACCACACACAACTGAGTCACAAAGCAGGGCGGAACCTCAACTCTCCGTGTTTCAGGTCATGTTGAGTTTACGACCTGCTGCTGTGAACACTACAGGAAATGATGAGCCTGATTCCGGCTTTGACCTCGAGCTAATCAGCATTAACTAATTTCACTTTCCAGGACCAACTTCAAAGGCCTGCAAAGCCAGAGAAGGGAGAGGAGATGGAACACGCCCTCACTGCAGACCTGCTGCAAGCACACACTTTTCAGATGCATCCCAAGGTGCACAGCGTGTCCGATGCCTGTTCACATCCACCGACCCACAGGTCTTCTATGTGGCATCAGCCTCCTGGGCACTGGGGACAAGTAGTATTAATGGCAAGTCCCCTCTGCAGCAAAGGTGAGGCACAGGGACCCAACGGAATAGAACTGACCTTTTTCTACCAATCTCAAAACGGAAGGAAAATAATGTACAGCCAACGTCCCCTCATGCAGGTTTATTTACCTGTGACTCAGAGGCCATGACAGACAACTTCAGGTTCTTACCAATTCCTATTTTCCCCATCCAGAAGCCTTTGTTTTTAATATCG
>NW_016836817.1:0-776 GCF_001698545.2 Rhinopithecus bieti | reverse complement strand
CATTAAGAGTAGCATATTGGCCCGTGCCCGTGAGTTGTTCCTTAGTGGGTCCTGGGGAATCACACGTAGTATTTTTTGTAGCCTGCACATGCGCCTCGTCCATCCACCAGCTGTGCAATTGTAACCACTGAGAACGATCAAGAACAGCCTTCCCCAAAGTCTCCCAGTCTATAGGAATCATCAAATTTTCTGATGCAAAAGCATCAAGAAGACCAAGGACAAAAGGAGATTGAGGTCCATAGTTAGAAATGGCAGTTTTCATTTCTTTCAAAATTTAAATTGTAAGGCAGTAAATTGGACATCATTGCCACCATTTGGAAACTGAGCATTAGGAGCAAAAGGAGCACGAATAATTGGAAACAAATCCAGCTCCTCAAATTTTCTTATCTTTTCCTTTTCTCCCTCCCCCAATGGCAGGAAAGGCACTGAGAAAACTTTGCCAGACAAAGGTAAGGAAGCTGGGGGGTTGGAGGCACTGGAAAATCCCCTTCTAATGGGGCAGAAGGAAAAGAAACAGGGAAAGCTCGCAAAGGTGAATTAGAAAAATGTATCTGTAATATCTGTTGAAGCATTCCCATAATAGGCTGCATGTCAGAATTCCCCTTAGAAGAAGGAGGAGTTGGCTCTTCCTCTTCTCCCCCTTTTGCTACCCCCCATCCTCTGTTATTCTGGCATAAATGGGCTCTATTTCAGATTTATTTTTTTTTTCCAAATCCTTAGATACCTCTTCTCCTGTGGCTATATCACCACACTCTGAATCAGTCTCAAGTAACTCT
>NW_016836816.1:0-343 GCF_001698545.2 Rhinopithecus bieti | reverse complement strand
CCGGACTCTGGTGGTCTTCTTTGGGGAATAAACGGTCAAGGCATAACATTGGGGGCTCTCCCGGGATTCCCCAAGCCCACCAGACCCCTGGTCAACGGATCTACCAGGATCGATCTGCTGATAGGTGAGCTGGCTCGTCTCTGTTTGTCTGTCTGTGTCTGTTCTGAATCTGCGGCTCTCTGAGTCCGTTCTGAATCTGAGCCTCGTCTCTGTTTGTCTGTCTGAATCCGTTCTGAATCTGAGGCTGTTAGCCTGTCTGAATCCGTTCTGAATCTGAGGCTCGCGAGGTCTGAAACTGAAGCTGAAAGCTGGCATAAGTCCTGGCGGACGCGCTATAGGACAG
>NW_016836815.1:0-1795 GCF_001698545.2 Rhinopithecus bieti | reverse complement strand
TTTTTTGTTACCGTCCCACATGTCTCTGAGGTTCTGTGCATTTTTTTCTCAGTCTGTTTTCTCTCCATTCTTTAGATTAGATCATTTCTATTTTATTTTCAGGTACTCAGAATATTTCTTCTGTTGTCTCCATTCTTTTGAGCCCATCTATTGAGTTTTTAATATTGGTTATTTTTTAGTTCTAAAATTTTCATTTGGTTTCTTCCTCTCTTCTCTATTTCTTTGTTGAAATTTTTTTATTGTTTCAAGTGTGTTCATATGCTTATTAAAACATTTTTATGAGGACTGCTTTAAAATCCTTATGAAATAATTCTGATACATGCATCACTTCAGTTTTAGTATCTGTTGATTGGTCGTTTCCTTTTTCAAGTTGAGGTTTCCTGGTTCTTGGTTATTCAAATGATTTTGTAATGTATGGTGGAAACCTTAGACTCTAGATCTTATTTGAGTCCTCTTTTTTAGCAGGCGTCCTCTGGGCCAGTGTGGGAATTGGTAGGGCTTGCTGTACTACCGCCAGGTGGATGTGAATTTGCAGGTTCCCTACTTGAACTCTGTTTACAGTCTGTGGGGAGAGAGACACCTCCTTACTGCTAGTTGGGGTTGGCAGTTCAGGCTCCCCAGTAGACCTCTGGTGACATCACCTGTCTGACAGGAGAGGGTACCTTGTTTCTGCTCTTCATGCTGTCTTCTCTGATATTGTTAGGTTGGATGGGGCCTCATTACCTCTCAGAGGGATGAAGGTCTTGGATTTTCATTTGGCCTCCTCTCACACCATACCTGTGGTGATGGGAAGACTGTCGCATTACTGCTAGGTAGGAATGGAAGTCCAGCCCTGATGTGGCTCCCACTGGCATGGCAGGAAAGCTACCCATTACCACTGTGCAGAGATGAAAGTCCCAGCTCCCCAGTTGGCTTTTTCTCATACTACCCTATTGTAGTGGAGGGGCATCCCCAGACAGCCAGGCAAATACAGGAGCCTAAGCTAACCACTGAGTCTTTGCTGATGAGAGATGAATCAAGTCCACAGTTTTTTGTTGTTTTATTATCTGTGGTATTTGCTTGGAGTAGGTTTTGTCTAAAAGTTTGTTTTCTCTGTTGCCCCTTTCCTGGTCTTTTAGCGAGAGAGCACTTTTTTCCAGGCCTTTTTGTATGCACTTGTTGGTGTTTCTGGATTGCAGGTTTTTCGAACACCTGGTCAGGGCTATCTATGTGAGGCCGAAAGACACAGAGAGCTCATTCCTGTTTAGCTCCCTGGTTCCTGAGGCCCTTAGCCAGGGTGCCCGTTTTTCTTTACCTTTCAGAGTCTCTGTATGTTAGTTTGATGGATAATGTCTGTGGTTTGCAGATGAACTTAACAGGCTGAGTCGAGACAAGTGCATCTGCTGTATCTTTCCAGGGGTGGAATCCAGTTTATTGATTTTGAACAGAGGACTTCATATATTAAGCAGAGTCTTATACGTTTTGTTCAATTATAACTGCCTCTTTGTCCTTTGCATTTGAACTTTTAAAAATAAGTATTTCATTTTGAATGTCATGAACGTTTTACCTATATTTACTTAGTCAGATTGTTCTTTGTGGTTTCTTAGAATAAAACAGTTGTCATCTGCTCTCTTCACCCTCAAATTTCAGCTTCTCAAAGGTAATCACTTTGAACTCAGTTTACTATCTTTTGCTGTTTACTTTCATATGTCTAAATAACATGTTTGTATTGGTATTTCTAGGCTTTCAGTTTTAAGCAGTTATCTACAGACAACACAATGGAAATAAGGAATTAGCTTTCTTTCAGACACTCAGG
>NW_016836814.1:0-935 GCF_001698545.2 Rhinopithecus bieti | reverse complement strand
GTTCTCCAAAATATCACTTTCCAGATTCCAGGAAAAGAGTGTTAGCAAACTGCTTCCTGAAGTCTAAGCTATAAGTCTGTGAGATGAACTCACATATCAGAAAGAAGTTTCTCAGAAAGCTTCTTTCACGTTTTGAACGGATGAAATTTCCTTTATCAGCGTAGGCCTCAATGCTATCCAAAGAAGCCCTTCTCAGTTTCCCCAAAGACAGTGTTAATGGACTGCTCCACGAAACATAAGTGTAACTTTGTGAGATGAATTCACACATCAACAAGAAGTTTCTAAGAAAGTTTCTTTTTAGTTTTCATTTGAGGATATTTCCTTTGTGACCGTAAGGTTCATTTCGATAAGAGGTATCCCATTGCAGATTTCCAGAAAACTTAGTTTGCAAACTGATCACTGAAGCGAAACGTGTAACTCTGTGAGTTTCTTTCACTCATGGCAATGCAGTTTCTCAGAAGGCTTCCTTCCAGTTTTGATCTGAGGATATTTCCTTTTTCACCATAGCCCTCAATGAGCTCCCAAATATACCTTTGCAGAATCCACGACAACAGTGTTAGCAAACTGTTCCAAGAAGGGAAGGGTGGAACTGTGCGTAATGAAGTCACACATCAGAAAGCAATCTCTCAGAAAGCTTCTCTCTAGTGATTATGTGAGGATATTTCCTTTTTCACCATGGGCCCCTATGGGCTCCCTTAGGTCCCTTTCCAGATTCCACGAAAAGAGTTTTAGCAAACTGCTTCCTGAAGTCTAAGTTATAAGTCTGTGAGATGAACTCACAGATCAGAAAGAAGTTTCTCAGAAAGCTTCTTTCACGTTTTGAACAGATGAAATTTCCTTTATCATCATAGGCCTCAATGCTATCCAAAGAAGCCCTTCTCAGTTTCCTCAAAGAGAGTGTTAATGGACTCCTCCACGATACATAAATGTAACTT
>NW_016836813.1:0-1986 GCF_001698545.2 Rhinopithecus bieti | reverse complement strand
GTCAGCGTGGGTGGGTCTCACGGGGAGAATGGAGATGGGAGATCACACAATGAAAATGAACCACGTCAGCGTGGGTGGGTCTCGGGGAGAATAGAAGACAAAAACAGACATTGAGCAGATGCTCAGAGCCATGCAGCGTAGGAGCAGCCACACAGGAGAATTTCCTCACATCAAAGTTCAAAACTACAGCCGAGGCAACAGAGCAAGACCCTGCCTCAAAAGAAAACAGAAAGTTCAAAACTAAATGTCGTATTTTTTAGGATGTAGACATACGCGGTGAAAGAAACATACTGTGAAGAAAAGTATGGGAACAATAAAGACTAAAGCAAGAAGTGATTCCCTCGGTAGGAGAAGGGAAGGGACTGGGACTCAGGCAGGGCCTCCAGGGAACATCCGAAGTCATGCCTCTTCAGATTCTATTCCCTAAACTTGGTGGAGGTCCTCTGTGTCCCATGTGTCGATATTCTTTATATTTTACCCATATTGTACCAATGCTTTATTTGTATTCAATATTTAGAAGACAGTTATAAACATTAAACATTGCATTAAATAGCAAGATGGCCGATGAACATCAGGAAGGAACATCCATGAGGTTCCATCCACAGAACCTCACCATGGATACGCTTGTGATCAAGGGCCTGGTCTCCCCTCACGACACAGAGAGCAGAGGCCACACCGTCATAGTGGAGCAGGACCAGCTGGGACAGGGCCCTACTGTGAACCTGCTGCATCGCCAGGCTGTGCAAACGGACTCAGCTGCCAGAACTCACACAACATCAGTATCAGCACCGAAACCTCACAGGAAAATGGTAAGTTCTAAGTTTCTCCATTAATAGTAACTCCCAGATTAATCTCTGTCATCCATTGCTTCTCCAAGAAATAACTTTTATAGCTTTGCATGGGTCTATTTTCAATTTATATTTTATTTTACTAATTGATTGAAAAGATATATATTGTGTGTGGTGTCTGATTTTGTCTGTCAGTCAGGATACTCATAGTTTAATTTCTATTATTATTACTACACCAATATTTAGTTTTTTTAAAGCTTTTCAATTCCTGAGGGTATTAATCAGAGTCTTCGTGTCTCATGAGACAGAAAACAAATCCGAACTGTGTAAAAGAAAAGGAATGTAATGATCACGAGGACTGAGAAGCTCCCAGGCTTAACTTGCTTGAGATTCACCTACATGTACAGTTTCAAGTGGGGTCCTGTAACTCTCTCTCTCTCCTCTCTCTCTCTCTCTCTCTCTCTCTACTTCCCCAACATCAGCTGCATGTTTAGCTCCATGAACTTCAGACTTAAACAGCATCACTGGCTCCTGACCAGGATTCCAGCTCCACGAACCTCAAACTACACCACTAGCCTTCCTTCTCCTTAGGTCTCCAGCTCCAAAACCTAAGACATCAGTGGCAGTACCTACTCCTCCCGGAGGCTCCAGCTCTGACAGCCTCAGACTTGAACCGCAGCACCAGCTCTTCCCCGGATCTCCAGCTCCACCACCCTCAGATTTAAACAGCAGCAGCATCAGCTCATCCGTGGGTCTCTAGCTCCATGACACTCAAACTAGGACAACATCAGCTCATCCCTGGGACGCCAACTGCACGACAATCCAACTAGAAACACACCAGCTCCTCCCTGGGTCTCCAGCTCCACAAACCTCACATTACAAAAGCAACATCAGCTCTTCCTCGGTCTCCAGCTTTACAGCCTAATACAGTGGCAGCTCCAGCTCCTCCCAGGGGCTCAAGCTCCGAGCCTCTCAGACTTGAACCTCAGCACTAGCTCTTCCCTGGATCTCCAGCTCAACAACCTTCAGATTTACACAACAGAAGAACCAGCTCTTCCCTGGGTCTCCAGCTACACGATGCTCAACTAGAACATCAGTTCCTCCCCAGGTCTCCAGCTCTAGGGCCCACAAACTAGAACAACAACATTCCCCCCATATCTCCAGATCAACAAACCTCAACTAGGAACGCCAACACCGC
>NW_016836812.1:0-387 GCF_001698545.2 Rhinopithecus bieti | reverse complement strand
CATGCTGCCTGGCGGCCACTAGGATGAGCTCTTGCTCCTCAGGGTTTAGGGTAGAGGTTAGGATAACCTGGAGGTCATGCCAAGTTAAGTCATAGGCGTGACAAAGGTATCTAAATTCCTTTATGTATACAGTGGGATTAGTTGAGAAATCCCCTAAACACTTCTCAATGTCGGAAAGGTCAGCCAGTGAAAAAGGGACATGTACTCTGACTACCCCCTCCACCCCAGCTACCTCTCGCAAAGGCGCTAACACTGTAGGAGGGTGTGGGGCAGGAGTGGGGGTGTCAGCAGGGCACTTAGAGCGGGTGTGGGCAGAGATAGGGGACCCAAGGCGGCCGGTTGAGGACGTGGAAGGGGTAACAGGAGCGAGCAGGCCACCAGTCGATG
>NW_016836811.1:0-387 GCF_001698545.2 Rhinopithecus bieti | reverse complement strand
GAGATCCAGTCAACTTTCTCAGTCACCTTTGCTCAGTCAACTTTCACAGTTTGAATGTATTTTTAGGGATAATCTATATTTGCTATTAAAACATCCTCTCTCCAAGTACCATGGTAAGTGGCTTTCCAAAACTATTACATATTTTATTACCATCATTTCATTTTAAAAATCAAATAATTCTCCCAGAAATTGAGTAACTTGTCCAAGCCTATTCAGCTAGTACATTTCATAGCAAAGAATAAATCTGGATATTAATGACTATGCCTGTATTTTTTAGCCTCCTGAATAAAACTGTCTGGGAGTGGGGCTCATATTTCTAAAAATATCCTTGTACATAACCAGGGCAAGTAATCATTACCTTATACCCACAATGTGTGCAAACAGTTC
>NW_016836810.1:0-339 GCF_001698545.2 Rhinopithecus bieti | reverse complement strand
AATATCTATTTTGTCTATATTTTATACCTATATATATTATATCTTATGTCTATATTTTATACCTATGTCTATTATATCTATTATGTCTATATTTTATACCTATATCTGTTATATCGATTATATCTATATATTATACATATATCTATTATATCTATCATGTCTATATTTTATACGTATATCTATTATATCTATTATGTCTATATTTTATACCTATATCTATTATATCTATTATGTCTATATTTTATTCCTATATCTATTATATCCATTATGTCTATGTTTTATATCTGTATCTATTATATCTATTATGTCTATATTTTATATCTATATTTTATATCTATT
>NW_016836809.1:0-1868 GCF_001698545.2 Rhinopithecus bieti | reverse complement strand
TACATCCCTTATAAGGTGGATTCCTAGGTATTTTATTCTATTTGAAGCAATTGTGATAAGTTCACCCATGATTGGGCTCTCCGTTTCTCTGTTATTGGTGTATAAGAATGCTTGCAATTTTTGCACATTGATTTTGTATCTTGAGACTTTGCTGAAGTGTTTATCAGCTTAAGGAGATTTTGGGCTGAGACGACGGGGTTTTCTAAATATACAATCATGTCATCTGCCATCAGGGACAATTTGACTTCCTCTTTTCCTAATTGAATACCCTTTATTTCTTTCTCTTGCCTGATTGCCCTGGCCAGAACTTCCAACACTGTGTTGAATAGGAGTGGTGAGAAAGGGCATCCCTGTTTTGTGCCAGTTTTGAAAGGGAATGTTTTCAGTTTTTGCCCGTTCAGTATGATATTGGCTATGGATTTGTCATAAATAGCTCTTATTATTTTGAGTTACGTTCCATCAATACCGAATTTATTGAGAGTTTTTAGCGTGAAAGGTTGTTGAATTTTGTCAAAGGCCTTCTCTGCATCTATTGAGATAATCATGTGGTTTTCATCACTGGTTCTGTTTATATGAAGGATTACATTTATTGATGACATAGTGGAAGTAAAGCACTCCTCAGCAAATGTAAAAGAATGGAATTTATAATCAACTGTCTCTCAGACCAAAGTGCAATCAAACTAGAACTCAGGATTAAGAAACTCACTCAAAACCGCACAACTACATGGAAACTGAACAAACTGCTCCTGAATGACTACTGGGTTCATAACAAAATGAAGGCAGAAATAAAGATGTTCTTTGAAACCAATGAGAACAAAGATACAACATACCAGAATCTCTGGGACACATTTAAAGCACTGTGTAGAATTTTATAGCACTAAATGCCCACAAGGGAATTATTTTTAAAACTTTTCTAGCCAGAATAAAATCTCCAGTTGGCATAGTGTAATTGGTCATTGTTCCTGAATCACTGCTTCATCACCCCAGTTTTCAGAGGCACTAAACAAGATGGAGATAAAGAAGAAATTCCCCAAATTCTTCATTTCATTACGTGTTTCAGAGGCAGAAGGAAATCTCTCCTCAGTTATCATTTTGTGAGTAAATTTGGACTAAACCAAAGTAATCTGTTAAGTCATTCATAATATTCCTAATACCCCAAGAAACTATTAATTGTCAAAATGATAACAGAATTTTATTCAATGCCTGTTCCTTTCACTTTTCTATGTAAATTAAGACCCTCTGGCCATCTCTTATTCCATGACAGTTCATAAAGCCAAGCCTAATCTTCTCCTGACAAAATGCATCTGAAGAAGTGAGCTTCAAAGTCTAAGCTACGAGCAAGAAGCTAAGATGAATTCTGAAAAGAAAAAAATGCGCTCTGAAAATAAGTTGTCCAGATTCCTCCTAGCAGGTTAATTTAGGATCTGATATTAGTTTCTCATTGAAATTTTCAGAAAATGAGTGAAGCATTTGAAACAGAAAGTGCAATTGTACTCATGCGTTTAATTTTCCGAGGTTCAACTATACCAACTTTATTATACAAGGTTTGCACATTTCAAAACTTTAAAACATTTTTTCCAGTCCAATAAAAGGGCTATTTTCAAGACCAAGATATAGCAAAAGTTTGTGATGACCTTTGAAACAAGTAGACCTATCAGTTAAAAGGTTAATTATATCCTTTTACTTGCATTTCCATTTATAAAATTGGCAATTCTTCCTTAAACAATTGTGAGCATAATTGACGTAATACATACATTGGTTCTTTATCTACTTGTCATCCTCTGAGTGCTGAGGTGTAAAGGAGGAGGCTGTTATTAGGGATCTTGAGCTGAAGTCATAGCATTGATCTTAATTCAGCCAAGTGATTA
>NW_016836808.1:0-343 GCF_001698545.2 Rhinopithecus bieti | reverse complement strand
AGGAATTTAGATACCTTTGTCAGACCTATGATTTAACTTGGCATGACCTCCAGGTTATCCTAACCTCTACCCTAAACCCTGAGGAGCAAGAGTGCATCCTAGCGGCCGCCAGGCAGCACGCCAACCAACAACATTTAACTGACGCCACCATTCCACTAGGGGAGCAAGCAGTCCCCTCGGCAGACCCAGACTGGGACTACCAAGTAGGCCAGCCTGGGCGCCGTAGGAGAGACATCATGGTCCAGTGCCTGTTGGCTGGTATGCAAATGGCTTCAAACAAAGCTGTAAATTTTAACAAATTAAAAGAAATTTCTCAAAATCCGGAAGAAAATCCAGCCACATA
>NW_016836807.1:0-832 GCF_001698545.2 Rhinopithecus bieti | reverse complement strand
TGGACGTGCGCTGACCTCTGATAGGGCCTCCTTCACCATCCACATCTGTCTCCCCTCTGGACAGTAAAATCCACAAGACAGGGAGGGCTTGTCTCACTCATCTTCAAACTCCCAGGGTCACCCTGGCAGGTAAAGGGGACTCAAATGTCTTCTAAAGGAAGCAGCTGGTTAGCTGAAGAGTTAAAGGGCCTCTGAAATTCAGAGCTCTGCATATGAGTCCAGCACACTTTATTATGAGTGACTCCAACCACGGCAGAAGTGGCTGTGGACCCAGTGCTAACCAATTCAGGGTTTGGTTCACTGTTTCTCAGTTCATTATTACAACTCACTAACAGAGCAGCTGCACACAGATCGTCAGATGTCTACACAGAGTGGCGCGATGGTGCCGAGTTATGTGAACGTCCGGTTGCAGACTGGGAGACACCGGTCAGACATGGACCCAGGGAGAGCGCAGACCTCGCGTTAAATCGACTCCGTGTTAACAGCACTCCCTGCCAGGCCCTTTCCTATCTGCACAGCTTCTACAAATTCAGCTCTCGCACCTGACACCTAAGAATACTGCATACCCCCATGTGAACCCCCCATTTACCTCCCAAAATGACCCGGCATGGCCGACTACCAACCATTTCAACATAAGGGAACTAGAGGGCATGTGGGGCTTTCTCGAGTCCCTGCTGCCTCCTGACGGGAAGGCCCAATGATTCAACACCCCTAGTGAAGGGCGGGTCTCTTCGGGCCCCTCAGTCAAGAAAACCCATGTTCACTTTCTCAAGACCACACACAACCGAGTCACAAAGCAGGGCGGAACCTCGACTCTGTTTCAGGTCATGTT
>NW_016836806.1:0-388 GCF_001698545.2 Rhinopithecus bieti | reverse complement strand
TATATCAGTGGAAGATTTTACCTCAAGGTATGTTAAACAGCCCTACCTTGTGTCAAAAATTTGTCCATCGAGC
Organism: Rhinopithecus bieti; assembly: GCF_001698545.2. Classification (NCBI taxonomy): domain Eukaryota; kingdom Metazoa; phylum Chordata; class Mammalia; order Primates; family Cercopithecidae; genus Rhinopithecus; species Rhinopithecus bieti. The sequence continues at coordinate 315 of NW_016836806.1, read as the reverse complement.
TGGGAATCCTGTTTGAAAATGTTATCCTTCTGTTCTTTTATATCATTATATGGATGACATTCTTCTTGCCGCACCCACCAAAAAAGAGCAGCAAGATGCTTTTACATCCTTACAAACGCAGCTCTCTTTATACTCACTTAATATTGCCCCAGAAAAAATTCAAATAGATTTTCCTATTCAATATTTAGGTTATACCTTGGGAGCGCAAAATATTCGACCCCAAAAGATTCAAATTCGACGCGATCATTTAAAAACATTAAATGACTTTCAAAAGCTTTTAGGAGATATTAATTGGATGCGTCCTGTTTTAGGAAT
>NW_016836805.1:0-832 GCF_001698545.2 Rhinopithecus bieti | reverse complement strand
GTCAGTAGTGGCACTCTGTTTAGTTGCTGTATAAAGCTGGGAAACTGGGGTATGGGGTGATATTCTTAAGGAGGACTTGAATTTATTTCTTGATGTTGTAGGCCATTGCTCACTGGGTATTGTGGTAGGCTTGCATTATAATTGTTGGGGCCCCAAGTCTGTGGGACCCGGCTCCTGCTTTCTGGGAGAGGAGACAGTAAATTTTCACTTTTATCAGTTTTGGAACGACATTTATTTGTCCAATGTTGACCTTTGTTACAATGTTTGCACACCTCTGAAGGCAGCTTTCTGTCTTGAGGGATAAAAGTGTTCAATTTTTTACGACATTCTTTCTTGAAATATCTAGGTTTACCACATTGAAAGCAAATACCTTGTTTGTTATTTTCTTTTAAGGCTTTAGATAGGGCTCCAGCAAATAACTGAGCATTATAAATAGCCCCTCTAACACCAGCACAAGCTCTAATATATTTATCTAAATTGGCTGCACTGGCTTTTAATGGTCTTAACAATTTTTGACATTCAGCATTAGCATTTTCAAAAGACAATGTTTGTAACAAAATTTTTGAAGTAGGGCCAACACCCACAGTTTTTAAGACAGCATCTTGAAGATGGGCTACAAAATTTGGATATGGTTCATTTGTGTCCTGTAAAATCTTCACAAAGGAGAGGAAAGATTTTCCTGCTATTTCTACCTTATTTTAGGCCCTTAAAAACAAAGTCTTGATTTGAGTAAGGGCGACATTATTTAGGCCAGCCTGAGCATTAAGAGTAGCATATTGGCCCATGCCTGTGAGTTGTTCCTCAGTGGGTCTTGGGGAATCACAGGTAGTAT
>NW_016836804.1:0-2804 GCF_001698545.2 Rhinopithecus bieti | reverse complement strand
CGGGACAGGGACAGGGGGACTCTGGGGCTGACTGTGGCTCCAGCACTGTTCCTGGAGGAGGCCCTTCCCCTGGTGCTGGTGCTGATGCTGGTGCTGGTGCTGAATGTAGATATCCTTGTGCATCCATGGCTACAGGTGACTCTGGCTCCAGAGCAGGCCCCAGGTCCGCCAGCAGTGGTGGTGCTGGCTCCAGGGCCAGCATTGTTAATGGGTGTTGCCCAGGAGGTGGAGCAGGATCTGGAAAAGGAGAAAAGTCACCATTCCAGTCACTTTTCACTGGGATTTCCAAGTATAGAAATGACTGGATGGAATTTAAGGGAATTGTAGCCCCAAAACACCACCCCCGAGAAAGTCTTCCAGACTGCAAGCCTCCTCACCATCTGGCTTGGCCTCCTTGGGCTCCGGAAGCACCAACTGGCCTAGGACAATTTCCTGATGGTCCTCCAAGCCCAGTCCAGGCCAGGCGAAGGTCTTGAAGGCCAGCTTTATCCAGAAAGTTGACCGTTGCAGGGCCTGGCAGCAAGCCGAAGTGTTTTCAGGGGGCCAGGTGAACAAAATGGAGGTGGTGGTGCTGGTGATGGAGTGGACAGCTGAGTCAGAGGCCAGGCCTTTTCCCACACAACCCTCCAGGGCACTCTTGTGTGGTTCTGGGTCCCTGGCCTCTTGCTGCCTCTGTAGAGGACAGCCCCACCCTACCACAAGCCATCAGTGCTGTCCTGGAAGGGGCAGACCTGGCCATGTAGCAGGGCTGTACAGACCCTTGTGCGCCCCAGCGTCCCACTGACATTCTCTTTCCAATGGCCCTGGAGCACAGCAGTGTGCACCTGGGCACTCAAGACTGCAGCTCCAGGCAGATTTGTGAGCAGCTTGCTCATCAAAGCTCCAGCTTTGGTTCCCCTGGTCCTGGGGTTAGGAGGGTAGGGGCAGATGTTGGGTGGAAGAGGACAGGGAGAGCTGGGAAGGCACGGTGCTGGGGATGGGTCTGTCGGTGGCCAGCTGTGACCCCAGCCTCACCTCTCCTTTGCAGGGGACCTAAGTCTCCATTTACAGAACTCACTGTTTGCCTCTTGCAGGGGAAGTCCCCAGATGTCAGCCTTGTCGTGGGAATTATAAGACATATGAACCCCAGGGCTCCTTTAGTCTCTCCCCAGCTAGAGTCCACATATTTCCCCCCATGTTTTGTGGGTGAAGAGGCCCTTCAGAACCCTAAGTCCCCCCAGTTCATACTTGTTACTGGGCTCCGTCATTCTAGTCAGAACCTGGGAGGATGCCACCATCCGTAGAGGAGGCCATGAGGGTTTCCCCTCTAACATTCTGTAGATATGATTTGTTTATTGTGTCTGCTGTGAGCGCCTGATTCTGAGTAGAATTGAGGCCCAGGGATTGTCATCTGCTTTGTTTATGAAATTATGCCAAGTCACAAGAAGAGCGATGCACAAATGAGGTGTTTTTTATGTATGTGTTGAATGAGTGAACCCCAACCATTGGAGAACCCAGTGAGCCTCTCCAGATGTCTGAGTGGGCCTGTGGCTCCTTTTTCAGCACCAAGGGACCCCTCTTCTGTCTGTATCAAGGAGAAAGACCAGCCAGAAGGAATCTCAGACATCCTTTACCAATGCCATCTTAGACTTGTTTTCTATGTGCTTTTCCAAAGAGCAAGAGAGATGGGCCATTGTGGCAGAATGCTGAGAGCTGCTTCAGTGAGTGGGAAGAGAAATGTAATAAACATGAATCACAGCACCCACAGCAGATTGTCCAGAGTTTTAGGCTCTAGGGACCCCTTTGTTTGCTGTGTCTTAGATCATTCAGTCCCTACAAGAACCCTGTGAGGTTCATCTTCTCATTACTCCCTGTTTTAGAGGAGCCAACTGAGGCTCCAAGAGGTGCATCTTCAAGACGCAGCCAGTAGGGGACAGAGGGACCTCCGTGCCTTGGAGGGGATGGACACTCACCTTCTAAACAGCAGTTCCAAAAAGTGTGGCACGGTGATAAAGTCCCAGGAGGGACCCAGGCAGGTGGCATAGGAGGAGATGGGTTTAGTTAGAAAGGCTGGCACCAGGGACTCCAACAGCTTCTCCCCTGTGCCGGGCTGGAAAGTTGGCATCCTGCAGATCTCATTTTCGTACTAGGGGGACAAGGAGGGACATGGGAGTCAGTGGTAACACCATGAACCACCAGAGGATCAGGATCTGGAACTCACACCAAGAAATACCAACCCTTCAGGGACTTGTGCATGTAGAGAAGCTGGGTGCCCATGGTGAAAAGGGTTCTAGGTTTTCAAGGTAAAACGGCATGTGAGGATGGAGAAGGAGAAAATGATTCATGCCTTCAAGGCATCGGCACGGTGAATGTGAGCTGTGGGGCAACAGCACCCTCTGTATCAACAGCCTGCATGAAGAGCATCATCCCTGCAATCCTCAAAAATCACCCTGATGGTGGAGAAGAGGAGACGCAGGCTTTTGGATGTCAAATGCTTGCTCAGCAGCACCTGGGTCAGAAGAGAGCACCTTCCACAGGGAGGACTAGATGAAATTCCCTCTAGGCCACCTGAGGCTCCACTTCTGATATGGAGGGGAAGGGCCTGGGGAGGTCTCATCCTCTCCTTATTTTAGTGACAGCACACTGGACAAGATGCTCTAGAAGAACCCTTTGACTTAAAGGGATATGATTGTTTTTGCTCTTTAACATGAATGTGAGTCTGGAGAAACAGCTACGGCCATCCCAACCCTGGCCAAGGGGAAAATGCTGGAAGACTCCAGGGTGGGAGGAAGCTCATCCCAAGGCCCAGGATCTGCCAGGCGATT
>NW_016836803.1:0-2799 GCF_001698545.2 Rhinopithecus bieti | reverse complement strand
TCATGGATTGGGAATTTCCATTTTCCCTGGATGCTTTGGAATTGCGTCTTCCAGGCTCCACTGGGTTCAATTGAAAATAGGGAACACTTTCTCTTCTTAAAGACCCATTTTAGGTCTTTTTCAAGAATAGTGAACACATTTTTTAACAAAATAAGTTGTAATTTTAAAAGGAAAGTTTGCCTATTTTATTAAGATGGATATTTCTTTTTAGGCTAATTTGAAATCCAGCTGAAGCTTTTTAATCAGTATTTTAAATTTGAACCACTCGAGTTTTTTATGATGCACATGATTATGTTGTCTGAAAGATGTGGTTTTATTGAATGTCTATTTGAGTATCATTTAAAAAGTATTTGCCTTTTACTGTCATCATTTCTCTTGTTTTATTATTATTATCAATGTTTATGTATTTTTCAATTAATTTTATACAGTTTCTAATGTGAAAGACGTTTGTCTGGAACCCATTTTCCCCTCAGAGGCTAAGGAGACATCAAGCAAAAGCATATTGCTTAGTAGGAAAGTAGAAAATTTTAATCGTTGTGATTCTTTGAGTTTTAATGACAGGGTCATTTTCAGTAAAGGAAATGCTCACCAACACATAGTCACCAATTATTAAAGGAATCATGTGATTGCATTTTCCCCTTTATACATTTACCCTTGGTCATAATCCCACTATTTCATACATATTTATGCATTGCTAGAGTTTCCTAGGACTCCAATAGCATGCTTTCCAAGTGTTATTATTCCCTTAATGTTAAAGAAAAAAAATCAATATATTGAATTCTATAATAAAATAGGTAAGCAAAATTAAATCATCCATAGAGATAAACAACCTCTTGAAGCTCTTTTGAAAGAGAAAAGTGTACGTTCACTTTCATTGCCTTCATTAAGATCTCCAAATACTCAGACTAAGGAGGCTATTCTCATCTATTTGAGTTTCCTGACAGAACTAAGGGAAGGACTCACTCTTCAAAAGATGGATCTCAGTTCACTCTGAAAATGTGCCTTTTTTAATTGGGTGTTTAGCATAAAAATCACTATTGGGGATCTTACAGATGTCTGTTGTAGATCTATTACAACAAGGTGACTTAGACATTGGGCTTTACCATATTAGAGAATTACTTAAGCTATTGTCCTTCAAATGTTGGGCTTTGAGAAAGAAGTACCTGACACTGAATTGCTCTCAAGTCTCTGGAATCACAGACAGCACATGGCTTCCATGAGGAATTATATATGAAATACCTCTTGTGTCCTTCCTCAAGTTCTCTGACCACCTTCACATCCTGCGGCAACCAAAACTGTATGCATACAATCTGGCCTCTCAGCTGTGCTCACTTTCTGTTCTGGGGATTCTCTGATACTAATTTTGGCTACTTGCTAGAACCAAGAGACACATCACTTACATACTGCAAACCTATGTGAGGGTGTTAATAACCTGCTACAACACAATGAATGAAAGACGGTAGCAGGTGACTGATCTTGCCCTCAGCTATTCTACATGGTCCATGGAAGACTCTGTGGGCCCCAGAAGCCCAGAGCTGCGTACCCTTCTATTTTCCTCTTCCCCATTTCACTCTTTGAAGCTCCCTACTCTGATTCCCTAGAATCACTTTCCAAAATAAACTGCAAGTGTGCTGACTGTTGTCTTAGACTCTGCTTCCTGGAAACCATTTTTCCCCTCCACAAAAAATGATCACTGTGAATATTACAGGAGGAGAAATAAAAGAAGAATAAATAAGTGGTTTATTTTCAAGTTCGAATAAACTCTTTCTAACGAAAATGTACTGGACTCTTACTAAGTGCCAAACCTAAGATAAATGCTCTACGTACACCATCAAATGGAATCTTCTCAAAATGCCCTAAGGAGATATTATGTTTCCCATTTTACAGATGAGGAAATTGAGTTTTAGAGAAGTATGTAACTTGCCCACATTTATGTAAGTAGTAAGTAAAAGGACTAAAACCCAGCACCAGCCAACTTAGAAGTTCATGTTCTTAGTGATTCTGCTCTCCAGCACTCCTGAAATAAGGAGAGTTAACCCATGTTGACAGCACATAAGAAAATATTCTGAATATTTAAACACACAGTTTCAAATATTTTTGAGACTAATTTGATAGCAATAATACTGAAAAGTAATGGGAAAACCGATTTACCATTGTGGAATGTTTGAAGATACATGAATTCCCTAATGTCAAGAGGACATATGTAACATTAAAACATGTTTTCTTTTTCCATTGAATATATGTAAGAGTTATTCCTGTGCATGGAAATCCTTGCTCAGAAGACCACGGCTATATGCTTGGAAGTCATTAGTAAATCTCCTTGCTTGGGCATTATACCAAAAACACTGCAAAATCATTCGGAGAGGCATCCATATACTGCAGAACCGTTATACTGTTCAAAACACCCAGGCTTGTAAACATGAAAACCTCATGTAGTTCTCAAACCCTACAACATACACAAAGCATGTCACAACATTTCAAGTCATGGCAGACACCCACAATCCTATTTGCAATCTGATGCAGAAAAGTTGCATTACCTCCCACTTTTCTACTAGTGTAGAAATAGTTTTGGTTTACCACTGATCAGATCCGCTAGCAACACTTTTATTTCATTTAGCAATATTCCAGCAGTTGCTGAGGAGAGAATCTGTGAATTTGAAAAAATCCCTCTCTCATCATAATTGAGGCAGACAGGTTTTAAAAAGAAAATAAGTCACATCAAAGTACAATTTTTATTTTTTCTTTTCTTTTTTTTTTTTTGAGATGGGAGTCTCGCTCTGTCTCCCAGGCTGGAGTGCA
>NW_016836802.1:0-832 GCF_001698545.2 Rhinopithecus bieti | reverse complement strand
ACAAAGTCGTTCTTCAGAAAGCTTCTGTCCACTTTTTATCTGAAGACATCTCCTCTTTCACCGTAGGCCTGAATGTGCTCCCAAATATCCCTTCGTGGATCCGTGCATGACGGAGTTTGGAAACTGCATAATATAAGAAAAGTGTTAACTATGCGAGATGAATAAATATATCTAACACAAAGCAGTTTCACAGAAATCTTCTTTCCAGTTTTTGTCTGAGGATACTTTCTTTTTCACCATAGCCATCCCTATACTCCAGAATGTCTCTTAGTAGCTTTTTCTCCAGATGGGATTCCGGAATCCTCTAGGAGAAGAAAGGTGAGTGGAATGCACACGTCATTCTGTGAGTGGAATTCTGTGAGTGGAATGCACACGTCACAAAGCAGCTCCTCAGAAAGCTTCTCTCCAGTTTCTATCTTGAAGACGTATCCTTTCTCACCGTAAGCCTCAAAGCATTCCTGAATATCCCTTGGCACACTAAACAAAAACACTGTTAGGATACTACTCAATGAAAACAGAAGCGTAACTGGGAGAGCGAAATTCACGTGACACAGAGCAGTTTCAGAGAAAGCTTCCTTCTGCTTTCTCTCTGAGGTTATTTCTTTTTTAGGATATTCTAAAGAGCGTTACCAAATGTCCTTTTGCAGATTCCACAGAAACAGTGATTTCAAGCTACTCAATCCAAAGAATGATTTAACTCTATGAGATGAGTACAAACTTCACAAAAGAGTTGCGCAGAAAGCTTCTCTCAAGTATTCGATAGAAGACATTTCCTTGCTCGACACTGGTCACCATTGTCACTTATTATCCCTTCGCAGAACCCACAAAGACC
>NW_016836801.1:0-239 GCF_001698545.2 Rhinopithecus bieti | reverse complement strand
TATTAGATCTATTATGTCTGTATCTATTATATCTATTATGTCTATCTTTTATACCTATATCTATTATATCTATTGTATATATTTTATAGCAATATCTATTATATCTATTTTGTCTATATTTTATACCTCTATCTATTATATCTCTATGTCTATATTTTATACCTCAATCTATTATATCTATATTTTATAACTGTATCTATTATATGTATTATGTCTATATTTTATACCTATATCTATTA
>NW_016836800.1:0-3648 GCF_001698545.2 Rhinopithecus bieti | reverse complement strand
CCCCTCCCCATAATAGGCCCCGGTGTGTGATGTTCCCCTTCTGGAGTCCAAGTGATCTCATTGCTCAGTTCCCACCTATGAGTGAGAACATGTGGTATTTTGTTTTCTGTTCTTGCGATAGTTTGCTGAGAATGATGGTTTCCAGCTGCATCCATGTCCCTACAAAGGACGCAAACTCATCCTTTTTTATGGCTGCATAGTATTCCATGGTGTATATGTGCCACATTTTCTTAATCCAGTCTGTCACTGATGGACATTTGGGTAATTCAGGGAAATTTCTAAAGAGACATAGCATATGCCTTGGTCCACTCCTGAAAGAGGCAAGTGAACAGACTTCTGACAAGGTTCATTCAATCTTTTGCAAACAAACAGAAAGGAGGGTTTTGGGGGACAAGGTCCACCTGGCTTTCTAATGAAGTCATCAGTTTCTACCAAAGGTTTTTGCAAAATGCTACACACACATGCACACAATTCTTTTACAAGAAATCTCATACAACTCTTTCCTGAGTTTCAGAATAAGATTACTATTGTTTGGGGTTTTAAAGCTTTGGGGAAATTCGTAGTATTTTCACCTTTTCTTTGAGCCTGAAATTTCAATTTCCAAGTTTGAGTTCTCCCAGTGGTCTGTACATGCACTGCCAGATGGGCTATACAATTGAGAGAGGAAATGGAGAAATGCAGCTTTGGGTGGGAAAACACATTTCTCTGATAGTCTTCTGACAGCTCTTGTCTGTATATCGTTGATGCAGTAACAAGCTCGTGAAGCTTGATGTTGAAATATTTTTTATCTCAAAAGGAATTTTAAATATTCTGATTTTTTAGAAGTCTATTAATATAAATGTTTCAAGTTTCTATAACACCCACTTTTGTTGGTTTTCAGATCAGATGCTACTGACTAAGGATTGTAAATCAGACATTTGGCTGAAATCTCCCTTGGCATGCCTGATGATCTTGGAAAGTCAGCTTATTTTGTGGTTAATATCTGAAGGGGCAAAGGATGAGTAAGAGGAAGTGGCATTCTAATATTTTTAGCTCCTTCTTATCCAAGCAATTGAAGACCTCACATCTAGCCATTTCTCTTTCATTTTTTTCTGTCTTTCCATCCTTTTGTTGTTGTTCTTCTATTGTGCATGCTCATGTGTGTGTATGTGTGTTGTGTGGAGAGATTAAAAAGAAAGGAGTAAGGATTAGACTTAGAGGTTTTTTGTTTGTTTTGTTTTGTTTTGTATTTTTTGCTTGTTTGTTTGGTTTTGTTTTTGAGACAGAGTCTATCACCCAGGCTGAGTGCAGTGGCTCACTGCACTGTTGAACTCCCAGGCTCAAGCGATCCTCCTACCTCAGCCTTCTAAGTAGCTGGGACTACAGGTGTGCATCACCATGCCTCACTAATTAAAAAAAAAATTTGTGGAGACAAGGATCTTGCTATGCTGCCAGGATGGTCTTGAACTCCTGGGCTCAAGTGATCCTCCTGTCTTGGACTCCCAAAATGCTTGGATTATAGGCATGAGCCACCACACCTGGCTAGCTTTGAGTTTTAAGGAGAAAAGAGAAGAAATAATTTTAAGTTTATTTTTCATTATGTCAAATCCTTTTCTATGTCCCAGACTGAGCCCCACCTAAAATGAGTATTTAATTTGGATACTTGATACTATACCTCATTAAATTAGAAAGAAAACGATTGAGGAGTGTGTGTGTGTGTGTGTGTGTGTGTGTTTAGTGTGTGGGATAGGTCTGTGTGTAGCTACAAAGAAAATGTGTCCCATATAATTATACATGTTGTCTCCACAACTGTGCTGTTAGTAAAGTTCAGTGCAAGCCGTCTGTGTTTTCACTCTTGTGTATCTCTCTAAACGATTTCTCCTACTGATAGCCTTACTCTGGATATACTAAAAAGCTTGCATTACCAAATGAGTAGAGCAATGTATAGTTTCCTTCTCACTCCTCCTTCTTCTCAATTTATAAAAATATATATTTTGCTTCATCATCACTTTTACAATGAAGATTTACTTGAAATTATTTGCCCCATTCAGAAACGTTGAGAATACTTAATCAATTTCACCTTTGTGCCTTCAGTCTTCCTTTTGCAAATATGTATCCCAGCATCTCAAATTTCTAGTGTGCTAATGTGTTAGTTGGCATGATAGTTCCTGTTCTGTGAAAGTATAAACTGTGAAAGTAGGAGTATACCTGATTCTTTCTCATATTCCTATCATCTGACCAAATATCTGGACATGGAAGTTTTATACATCTATAATATACAAATCATGTATTTATTATTATAGTCATATTCCAATATCACTACATACACAGTATTGTGACAAATCTCAATTTTATGTAAGGATCAGAGCATCTAGTTACTTGATAATTATTTGGGTTCTGCCGCTGATATGCTTTTTTTTTTTTTAGGATTGGCTGGCTTTTGAGGGCACTGCTGGGAGGATATAGCAGGGAGGGGAGAGGACCTTCTGGGAAGCCAGAACTTATGGCAGGGCCATGGAGTCGAGATATGAAGGACTGGCAATAAAGGCTGCTGCACATCCTGCCCTTGCTGAGCTGACGTTAGGAATGAGGTCAACCTGAATTTCTAGAAGGCAGCTAGAAAAGGATTTCTAGAAGGCAGCTGCATGGGGCTGGTTAAGGCAGTGTTAAGAAAATGAAGCTGTATTTGACATTCATGGTTTAAAATCATTACTTTACAAAACTATTTTCCTAAGGCCTCTGGACAGATTCTAATATGATCCAGCAAATGTCTGCTTGGCTCCAAACTAATGGGCATCTGCTAATTTTCCTAACTGCTTTAATCATTTTGGGGGCTTTGCTTTAGAACCTTTCCAAATCTCCTCCTTCTCACTAAAGTCCCAAGCCTTCAAAGTCTATGCCAATTTTAATAAAGGACTAGGAGGATTACCTTACATTCCCACATTTAGTATTCTTATTTAAGATTCCATTCTTTGTCTCACTTAAATATATCATAAAGCAGAATAGATATCCTTGAATTTCCAGGAGCCTATGACTTACAAAACAAAAATTCAATCTGAGATTACATATAAGCAAAAAGCAATTTGTGCATGTGCCTTACCCACTACAGTAGAATGTTCTTGAGGTCAAGGACTTTTCTTCAAAATTTTCCCCTAGCACTTTGCAGTCTCTGTCTTCTGTTTTTTTCCCTTTTGTCAAAGGTAAAAATTCAGGATTCGTTTACTGCTTTCATCTTGAAACCCTCCTAATCAAGAATGCTTGGTGACTAAATACCGAATGGAAAATTAAGAATAAAAAATTCCAGAAAATGTTTTCAGTACAAATATTAGATAATGTTTAAATATTCAACTGTTTTTTAATAATCTGGTGTGGGGCATAGGGTGTTGAGTGAGGAGGAAGAAACGAAAGAAAGAGATTGTTCAATGAGATCACTTGGACACAGGAAGGGGAACATCACACACGGGAGCCTATTGTGGGGAGGGGGGAGGGGGAAGGAATAGCCTTAGGAGATATACCTAATGTTAATGACGAGTTAATGGGTGCAGCACACCAACATGGCACATGTATACATATGTAACAAACCTGCACGTTATGCACATGTACCGGAGAACTTAAGTATAATAATAAGAAGAAGAAGAAGAAGAAGAAGAAGAAATAAAGAGATTGTTC
>NW_016836799.1:0-1407 GCF_001698545.2 Rhinopithecus bieti | reverse complement strand
ATTATTGGTGAGCATTTGGGTTGGTTCCAAATCTTTGCTATTGTGAACACTGCTGCAATAAACATACATGTGTATGTGTCTTTATAGTAGAATTATTTATAATCCTTTGGGTATATACCCAGTAACGGGATTGCTGGGTCAAATGTTATTTCTGGTTCTAGATCCTTGAGGAATCGCCACACTGTCTTCTGCAATGGTTGAACTAATTTACACTCCCACCAACAGTGTAAAAGCATTGGTATTTCTCCATGTCCTCTCCAGCATCTGTTGTTTCCTGACTTTTAATGATCGCCATTCTAACTGGCATGAGATGGTATTTCATTGTGGTTTTGATTTGCATTTATCTAATGACCAGTGATGAGGAGCTTACCTTTATATATTTGTTGCCCGCATAAACGTCTTCTTTTGAAAAGTGTCTGTTCATATCCTTTGCCCACTTTTGATGGGGTTATTTGTTTTTTTCTTGTAAATTTGTTCTTTGGAGATTCTGTATATTAATGCTTTGTCAGATGGATAGATTGCAAAATTTTCACCCATTCTATAGGTTGCCTGTTCATATAACGATAGTTTCTTTTGCTGTGCAGAAGCTCTTTAGTTTAATAAGATCCCATTTGTCAATTTTGGCTTTTATTGCAATTGCTTTTGGTGTTTTAGTCAGGAACTCATTGCCAATGCCTATGTCCTGAAGAGTATTGCCTAGGTTTTCTTCATGGGTTTTATAGTTTTGGTCTCATGTATAAATCTTTAATCTATCTTGAGTTAATTTTTTTATAATATGTAAGGAAGAGTTCCAGTTTCAGTTTTCTGCATATGGCTAGCCAGTTTTCCAACACCATTTATTAAATAGGAAATCCTTTCCCCATTACTTGTTGTCAGGTTTGTCAAAGATCAGATGGTTGTAGATATGTGGTGTTATTTCTGAGGCCTCTGTTCTGTTCCATTGGTCTATATATCTGTTTTGGTACCAGTACCATGCTCTTTTGGTTACTGTAGCCTTGTAGTATAGTTTGAAGTCAGGTAGTGTGATGCCTCCAGCTTTGTTTGTTTTGCTTAGGACTGTCTTGGCTATGCAGGTTCTTTTTTGGTTCCATATGAAATTTAAAGTAGTTTTTTTCTAATTCTGTGAAAAAAGTCAATGGTAGCTTGATGGGAGTAGCACCGAATCTATAAATTACTTTGGGCATTATGGCCATTTTCACAATACTGATTCTTCCTATCCATGAGCATGGAATGTATTTCCATTTGTTTGTGTCCTCCCTTATTTACTTGAACAGTGGTCTGTAGTTCTCCTTGAAGAGGTCCTTCAAATCCCGTGTAGGTTGTATTCCTAGGTATTCTATTCTCTTTGTAGCAATTGTGAATGGGAGTTCACCAATGATTTGGCTCTCTGTTTGTCTATTATTGGAG
>NW_016836798.1:0-2875 GCF_001698545.2 Rhinopithecus bieti | reverse complement strand
TCAGATTCCTGGTTCTGTGTTCTAGCCTCTTACCTCATTGGCTCCAGTTAAGTGATTTTACAGCCAGAGCTGTTTTAAGATCACTGGAAGGCACTGTACAGATATTTGTGGGTGGAGAAGTAGAATTCCACAGCTTCTTGGGCTTCTGGTGAAAAGGAACGTGTGGAAGTAGGAGTGCAGCTAACATGCTAGGCAGGGCAGTTCTGTGAGGCAGGTTCTACTGCTGTCTTGGTTTTACAGAGAGGGAAAGTGAGGCAAAGAGAGGTTAATTAACCTCTTAAGTGTTTCAGTCTAAGGCACAGAGGCACAGTTCCAGGAAAGGTTCATCTGAATCTTAAGTCCTCACTCTGCCACCATGCTCCACTGTGCTGAGACTGTCCCTGTGAGTCCTACCACTCTCCTCCCCCGGTCCATATTCACTGCTGCTCAGTGAGGCCGAGGAAGTCAATCGTCATGTCCCCAAGAGAATATCTCTCCCCTCCTGAGAATCTTTCTCATATGTCTAAATTCTGAGATACAGATTTGAGAAGCACCTCAGCAAATCCACTGCATGGAAGGCAAAACAACCTTGATTCACAGCAATGACCACAACAAGGGAAGCCTGGTTATAAGCACAGTCATAACATCATTCAAGGTCGGGGATTCAAAGCCTTCCATGTCTACCTGAACATCCTGAGCTCCTGCTGACATCACCAGTGGAGGTCCTCCGCTGATTGATGTAAATCGTTTTCAAACCCAGCAATGCATTGATGACCATTAATTCCATGTTCCTCAAACTTGCCCTGAAATACCTCTAGTAGGGTAAGAGAAAAAGAGCACACCTCAGTATGGTATTGCATCTCAAAAATGATACTTATTTAAAGACTCTGTTTTAGGTAAAAGAAATTAATCAAATGTATTCTGAAAATTTTACTGGTTTTCTTGTAAAATGATATGTTCTCCAAATCTTTAGGTGAGATTGAAGATCCAGGAAGATGTATCTTGATCTTCTTGATCATTTGCCTTAATGCAACTACCCAAAAGTAGTACTCTAATTTAGGATCCATGAATCGTCAGGTCATACTGGCATTTTACAGGATATTCTGAATGCCCTAATAAGTGATTGATAGAAACTTTTCAGTGAGATAAAATAGAGTGGCTCACATCAGAAAGATGCCATACCAAATGCTGGCAAGGACCTGGAGCAACTGGAATGCATGTGTATTTACTTTGTCCTGACAGCCACTTTGGAAAACTCTGGCTGTTTCTTATAAAGCTAATCATAGTCTTCCCAAATAACAGGGCAATCCCACTACCAGTTGTGTATGTAAAAAAAATTGGAAACATATGTCCCACAAAAATACCTGTAGAAGCTTTTCCATAGCAGCCTTATTCTTAATAATAGGTCTAAACTGGAAATAATCCAAATGTCCACAAACAAGAGATTGGATAAAGAGACTGTGGTATATTCATGCAATGGAATACTATTCCAAAAATAAAATGAATGTGTTACAGTTACGTGTAACAACATGAATTCATCTCAAAGACATTATATTGAGTGAACGAAGCCAGATTCGACATAACTCATGCCCTGTCATTCCATTTATGTGAAGTTTGAGAATAGGCAAAACTTAGCTATAGGGACAGCAGCCTGTCGAGTGTGGAGATTGACTGAAAAGGGCACAGGATGACTTTCTGGAATAATAAAAATGTCTTATATCTTGTTTTGGGTGGTAGCTACAAAAGTGTAAACAGTTGCTAAAATGCCGAAAACTAAATGTGTAAGATTTGTGCATTTTAGTGTATTTAAATTATAACCCCCAGGAAGAACTGCCTCATTTTCCTGGAGGGTATATATGCTTGTTAAGAGCATGTGGGGATGATTCTGAGAAACTCTTTCTCTGTCATTCTGTCAATAAACCACCACTAACTTTTGTGGCTTAAAAAAAGCAAGGTCCATTGATGAAACTCCCTTGTGCTTTAGTGACAAATAACATTGATAAGGCCTACTGTCAAAAAGAGTGTGTTTCTTATGTCTTTTGTTTTTAGTGACTCTAAATTTGTGGGAATGATATTTTCATGGGATTACTCAATCTCGCCCACCATCAGTTGCAGGTGACAGGGAAGCTAAGTTGGCAGATGTTTGTGGGTTTACAGCTCCGTTGTGCAGGTGTTCCAGACATACCAGTGGCTTGGTATTTAAACATCATGCTCAGGTGTGTAGGGTAGTTTTTGAGTTTTCATAGGTATGCAGGTGCTATGGGATTACTTGATTGTTTATGTAAAAATTATTTTGCTTTCACACAGGGCTTCTCAAATCAGTGCTAGTAGAATCATCCTTAGAGGGGGTTCCAAGGCATTGAACTGAGATACCTGCACTGTTTGCTGCAAATGTGAGCTTAAAATTGAAACCAGGTTGTTGGCATTTCATGCAAGGAGAGAGTGAGCATGAATGATTTCAGGAAATGAAGAACTAGATTTCAGCCTCAAATTTGCTTCCTCCCTTCTGTGGCAGATTAGTGTGGGCTCACTAACCACTTAATCTGCCCATGCTAATATATTTTTCCAGACAGGGTCTCACTCTGTCATCCAGGCTGGAGTGCAGTGGCACAATCATAGCTTAGTGCAGCCTCAGTCTCTTGGGCACAAACAATCCTCATTCTCCCTCCTCAGCCTCCCAATTGCTGGGACTTATAGGTGCACCACCATAACCAGCTAATTTTATTTTTTGTAGAGACAGAAGTCTCACTATATTTCCTAGACTGGCCTCAAATAGACCATTCTATTTTCTACAATGGTCTCAAACCATCCTTCTGCCTCAGCCTCCCAAAGTGCTGGAATTTCAGGCATAATTCATAATGCCTAGCCATTTTTTTTTCTGCAGCATTGCAGAATT
>NW_016836797.1:0-388 GCF_001698545.2 Rhinopithecus bieti | reverse complement strand
ACACAGTTATGGGGAGCAATAAAAGGATAGCAGATCAAGAATCCCATGCATATGTGTATGTGTATTCAAGGAAGACTTCCTGGAGGAAGTGATGCCTAAACTAAGATACGCAGAATAAGTAGATGTTAGCGTAGTGAGAAGCACATTTTAAGTTGAGAGGGAGGGCATGTGTCCCAGTTGTATGACCCACATGGGGAACCACAAGCTTCTGGGTGCAGCTGGAGCATGGAGCGGGAGGTGGACATTGGCACAAAGGGCCTGCAGAGGGGCTGACGTGAAATGGGCCCTGAGTACTCTACTCATGCATCTGAGCCTGAGGCCACTGAAGAGTATTATGCAATAAAGTGCAGGTATGTGATTATATTTATAATCCTGTTTACATGATATA
>NW_016836796.1:0-831 GCF_001698545.2 Rhinopithecus bieti | reverse complement strand
GGCTGCTGCCATCTGTGCGAAGGCACTCCAAGGCGTGACACAAATGTAAACTTCGGGGTCTGGGTGGTCAGGCTGCAGGAGCTTCTTGTGGAGGATCTGGAGCAGACCTTTGTGCAAGCCACTGCCCTTCTTTGCCAGCACCAGCCATGAACTACGTGGGGCAGCTGGCAGAGACAGTGTTTGGGACGGTGAAGGAGCTGTACCGGGGCCTGAACCCAGCCACGCTGAGCGGCGGCATTGACGTGCTGGTGGTGAAGCAGGTGGACGGCTCGTTCCAGTGCTCACCCTTCCACGTGCATTTTGGCAAGCTGGGCGTCCTGCAGTTACGGGAGAAGGTGGTGAGTGCTCAGGCTGGCTGAGGTGGCCACTGCAAAGTGGGCTTTTTAAGTCGGGGCAGTCACTACAGTCCCAGGACAGGACCTGGGGCCTCCCTTAGGTGGGGATCTGTCCTCTGGACAGACTTCCTTTCATTTGTACTTTCTTTGAAGGTTTTTGGGTTGATCTGGGGGTTTTGATCTGGGAGGGTTCACAGTTAGTTTCTCATGGAAACAGACCAGTAGGTCTCATCCCGGTGCTGGGGCCATCAGACCTGGCTCAGCTTACTAAGACCTTACCTGTGTGTTCTTGGTAAGTCACTTCATGTCTCTGAGCCCAATTACTTCACCTGCACAAATGCATATGATTTTATCTGCCTAATGATGCTGGTGGGACAAGTCAATAGCAACTGATAATACTGTCCCAGGACCAGCTATGCGGCTCAAAGGTTAGTTTCTCTCTCTTCATAAATCCACTTCAGGCTGGGCATGGTGGTTCACATCTGTAATCCCAGCA
>NW_016836795.1:0-390 GCF_001698545.2 Rhinopithecus bieti | reverse complement strand
ACAGGCTCACCTACATAACAAGGCCATCTTTTGCTAGCCAAGGCCGGGCTGAAGGAGTAGTCTTGGTGACCCAGTGTTAAGATTCTGCCTGTTAACTACAGAAACCTGAGTTTTGTTCCTAAGTCTACTTATTTCTGTGTGATGTTTGTGTTACTTTTAAAATATCAGCAGTTTGTCCAAGCTATGATGTGGTAGTAAAAGATTCAAAAGGATTTTTTTTTTTAAAGTTCTTTGATTAAAAGTTTACTTAAAAGTAAATTTCCTTTTTTTAAAATTATACTTTAAGTTCTGTGGTATATGTGCAGAACATGCAGGATTGTTTTTTGGGTATACACATGCCATGCTGGCTTGCTGCCTCCATCAGTCCGTGATCTACATTATGGATTTCTG
>NW_016836794.1:0-346 GCF_001698545.2 Rhinopithecus bieti | reverse complement strand
TAACAATTACAAGGATAGGAGACACCCAAAGGCAAGAACCCCACCAATGTTCTGGCTGGTTTTGTGCACGAAAGAAAAGAAGACAAAGGAATGGAATGTGTAAAAAGTTCTTTGTTTTGAAATTCACACAATTTTTTTTTTTTTTTTTTTTTTGAGAGGAAGTCTCGCTCTGTCACCCAGGCTGGAGTGCAGTGGCGCGATCTCGGCCCACTGCAAGCTCTGGCTCCCGGGTTCACGCCATTCTCCTGCCGCAGCCTCCTGAGTAGCTGGGACTACAGGGGCCCGCCACCATGCCTGGATAATTTTTTGTATTTTTTGTATTTTTTTTTTTTTAATTTCAGTAGAG
>NW_016836793.1:0-528 GCF_001698545.2 Rhinopithecus bieti | reverse complement strand
ATATCCTGTCTTGGAACTCTGCTGTGGGTATAATGGGAACAGTTCCACGATGCTTTCCAAATTTTCTTTCTAAACTCTCTTGAACAGACACTATAGAAAAAAAAAAGAGATATATCAAGATATTGCTAACAGAAAAGAAAAATGAAGTAGAATCAAAAGTAGTCCCAAACAGTAACTGTAACCCAAAAACGTACAGAGAGTTCTAATGACATAAAAGGGTTAATCATTTAAAACTCAGTCAAGAAGGGCCAGGCACGGTGGCTAACGCCTGTAATCCCAGCACTTTGGGAGGCTGAGGCGGGTGGATCACTTGAGGTCAGGAATTCGAGACCAGCCTGACCAACATGGTGAAATGCGGCCTCTACTAAAAACACAAAATTAGCTGGGCATGGTGATGCCTGCCTGTAATCCCAGCTACTTAGGAGGCTGAGGCAGGAGAATCACTTGAACCAGGGAGGCAGAGGTTGTAGCGAGCTGAGATTGTGCCATTGCACTCCAGCCTGGACAACAAAAATGAAACTCTGTCTC
>NW_016836792.1:0-389 GCF_001698545.2 Rhinopithecus bieti | reverse complement strand
GGGTTTTATTTTATTTATTTATTTTTGAGACAGAGTTTTGCTCTGTTGCCCAGGCTGGAGTGCGGTGGCGGGATCTCGGCTCACTGCAAGCTCCGCCTCCTGGGTTCACTCCATTCTCCTACCTCAGCCTTCCAAGCAGCTGGGACTATAGGCGCCTGCCACCACGCCTGGCTAATTTTTTGTATTTTTAGTAGAAACAGGATTTCACTGTGCTAGCCGGGATGGTCTCCATCTCCTGACTTCGTGATCTGCCTGCTTTGGCCTTCAAGAATGCTGGGATTACAGGCATGAGCCAGTGCGCCTGGCCGACAGAGGATATATTTTTGAGCTTTACATTTCAGAGTTCTTTTCTCTAGCCCTGGCCAGGGTCCCAAACAGGGAACTTAATT
>NW_016836791.1:0-2753 GCF_001698545.2 Rhinopithecus bieti | reverse complement strand
CCCATACCACCTCCCCGTAATAGGCCCCGGTGTGTGATGTTCCCCTTCCCGAGTCCAGGTGATCTCATTGTTCAATTCCCACCTATGAGTGAGAACATGTGGTATTTGGTTTTCTGTTCTTATGATAGTTTGCTGAGAATGATGGTTTCCAGCTGCATCCATGTCCCTACAAAGGACACAAACTCATCCTTTTTTATGGCTGCATAATATTCCATGGTGTATATGTGCCACATTTTAATCCAGTCTGTCACAGATGGACATTTGGGTTGATTCCAAGTCTTTGCTATTGTGAATAGTGCCGCAATAAACATACGTGTGCGTGTGTCTTTATAGCAGCATGGTTTATAATCTTTTGGGTATATACCCAGTAATGGGATGGCTAGGTCATATGGTATTTCTAGTTCTAGATCCTTGAGGAATCGCCATACTGTTTTCCACAATGGTTGAACTAGTTTACAATCCCACCAACAGTGTAAAAGTGTTCTGCCATTGCTGTACCTTCTGAATCTTTACCTGGAATTGCAAGGGCAGGTAAGAAGAAAAAGTAGCCCAAGGACACTGCAGAAACCAAGCAATGAAGGCTTGTCTCTCTGTGGGAAATACTTAGCAAGGCAATAGTGTACAGATAACCAAAATCCCCACTAGAGTAGCATTTAAGTGGAGTTTTGATGTTCTCATATACACTTTTGTCTAGGGGTGGGCTGCTGTTTTATGCTTGCTACCTCATGGTCATAAAATGGCAGCTATGATTCCAGGGCTCATGTCTGCATGTGAGGCAGGAAAAATAAGAAAAGATAAAGAAGCAGGAAAGCAGAATTTTTCCTAAAACATTCAGCTTACATTTCTTTGGCAGAGCTGTGTCACTTGGACACTCAGAGCTATAAGGAAGTCTGAGGAAGGGGATATTTTTAGCTTGCCACATTGGTACTCTCAACAAAATTAGGGTTCTCTCAGGGAGAAGGGGAATGAATATGGGGTAGGCACATAGCACTGTCTGCCACAGACTTCATCAAGTCTGTTTGGTTCAACAAAGACCAACTAAAACCTCCCCCTTACCATGTGCCAGACCCTTGTCCGGGCATCGGGTATAGCCAGGAGGCAGACATGGTACTTGACCTTGTAAGTTAGGGTAAGCGAAGCTGAGAAAAAGGAGAAGCTGCCCATGTAATTGAGGAGGAAGGAAATGGCTTGGTTCAGTCTCTTTGTATCATCCAGGAACTATGATGTTTTCCATTATGCCTCAAAGCACCTTGCATGATGCTTTAAGGGGGACAGACAGCAGGAGCAAGTCCAGAGTGGTAGACTCAGGTTGCAGACAGACCTAGACACTGCATCTGTTCATTTGTTCTTTATTCAACCCATGTTTACTCATTGCCTTTCATGTGCCAGTTCTGAGCAGGCATGCACTGTCACTGGTATATAAAATAGTCATGCTTTCTGCCTCCATGGTGTTTGTAGACAGGTTTGAGGCAGTTTTAGATGGATTCTCAAGTTTAAATACAATCGTCAAATATATATACACATATGTAAAGATAAATAATGATAAGTGGTAAACACACATCCTGGTAAAGAAATCCAGAGAAACACATAGAAGCCTAATTCAGAAATTGAGGCTCAGAGATCTAATGCTAATTGCCAAGATCTCTTAAATAGGAAATAGCAGAGGTAGGTTAGCAATCCAAAACACACATTCTTACTCTTACATCTCAGTGACCAGGTCTAAATCCAAGTTTCTGGAGTGGTGACATCCATGTGTGTCCTTATACCCTCTCATAGAGACTCAGAAAGACAGATGGGGCCTTAGAGACCATGGCACTGACACCTCCTAGACTCACAGTGTGCCGGCCACATGCCTGCTGTCCACTCATCTGACTTGTTTATAGAACATCTCTAACCTGGCACTCACTCCTGCTGCAGGAACCCCTGCTCCCACCCTCCATTCAGATGGAGCTTCTGATGGAAGATATTTTATCAGTAATGGTTTAATTTTTACAACTGATGACTAAATTTTTATTTTCATTTAGCTCTTTTTTTTTTTCTATCAGTTGCTAAAGGCAGTTGCTCATTCCCGTTTGCCAGCTGGCTTTTCCACTGACAGAATGGCAGCTTTGAGAGGGTTCTCACATAGTGGTATTATTTTTTCTTTCCCTTTACAGCACCACTGATATGTGGGACATAATTAAATGTGAGGCCGCCTGTTCGGTAACACCCTCTTAGGAATAACCTAGCTGCAATTAACATGTGAATCTCTGCTGGAATTGGCACTGGTGGTCGATAGTTGAGGTTGTTGGAGGCAGGAGTACAGTTGGGGGTAGAGCTGACCAGATAGATGGTGTGGTCCAAGGAAAGGACAAAGACTTTGGAGTCAACCCAGCCTGGGTTTAGATTTGGGCTGCACTAGTTATGAGCTGTGGGATTTTGGATAAGTCTTACCCTCACCAAACTCATCTATCCTTGGGAATCAAACTTACTTTAGAGAATCTGACAACGATGTGAAAGCATAGGATTCATGGTAGGTACTCAGTGTGTTTCTAAATGTGTCAAGTATTCAGCATTTGCTGAACATCTGCTTTGCTAAGTGCTGGAGGCTTCACAGTGAATAAAACAGTGAATAAAACAGAAGCTCCCCACAATAGGACCTGGTGTGTGATGATTCCCTTCCTGTATCCAAGTGATCTCATTGTTTAATTCCCACCTATGAGTGAGAACATGCGGTATTTGGTTTTCTGTTCTTGTGATAGTTGGCTGAGAAT
>NW_016836790.1:0-828 GCF_001698545.2 Rhinopithecus bieti | reverse complement strand
AGTTCCTTGCACGGTTTGGATAATAACCTTTATCAGATGAGTCTTTTACAGATACGTTCTCCCTGTCTGTGGCCTGCCCTCTCATGCTCCTGAGACACTATGTTTATTTTAAAAAACACTTTAGACAGAAGATGGACCTCCCAGCCCACCACGGTTCTCATTTTGGCCGTGGTCACCACCCTCCCAGCCCTGGTTCCCACCTTTTCACGATCTGCTGGTCCTATGGGGTCAACCCATACCAAGTTCCTAACATATTTCCAATGATGGCAACGTCAAAGCAGGCAGTTTGCAGGTAGGAAGGAGCTGATGGAGGCCAGAGCAGAGTGTGAAGGCCAGCAGCTTCATCCCTTGGGGACAGGCAGGCCTCTCAGATGTCCCTCTGGGTCACCTCCCAAATGAAGTACCTGCTTTGGCCGTGGGCAGGAAGCAGGACCTGGCCCAGATCTCAGCATATTTGACCTGGCATGGCATTTACAGTTAAGCCTCCGTAACTGGAAACTCTACTCTCTGGGGAGAATACATTTTCATTATCAAGGCTTTTAGGCTTTTAATTAAGAAATCAAAGAGCCATGCCTGGAGCGAGGATGCAGGGACTCTGCATGACCCACACGCTCGATTCCACCTGGTCCAAAGGACCCTGAAGTGCGGGTGTAGTGCCTGCTCTGAGTCACCAACACACTCGTCATTTCTACATAAAGAACCCTGTGAGTCTGTCCCAGGACTTTTAGCCTAGACCCAAAATTCACAGCCCAGGAAACCCTAACCATTTTAGGAACCTGAGGGGTGGGCCAAGGGGATCTCACAGAGTTTGGTGCTGGCTGTGGGACC
>NW_016836789.1:0-1862 GCF_001698545.2 Rhinopithecus bieti | reverse complement strand
CAAGTCCCACTTTTCTCCCTAAGGCGGTTTTCTCCTTTCTCAGTAAACAACATACAATCGAGTTTTACACCGAGATGTCCCATTGCCCAGGGACAGGCAGGAGACAGATGCTTTTCTCTATCTCAACTGCCAAGAGGCTTCTTTCCTCTTAAACTAGTCCTCCTCAGCACAGACCCTTCACGGGTGTCAGGCTGGGGGACAATCAGGTCTTTCTCTTCCCACGAGGCTATATTTCAGACTATCACATGGGGAGAAACCTTGGACAATACCTAGCTTTCCTAGGCAGAGGTCCCTGCAACCTTTGGCAGTGTCCCTGGGTACTTGAGATTAAGAGACTAGTGATGACTTTTAACCAGCATACTGCCTTCAGGCACTTGTTTAACAAAGCACATCCTGCACAGCCCAAAATCCATTAAACCTTGAGTCACCACAGCACTTGTCTCTTGCAAGGACAAGGTTGGGGTAGGGTCACAGATTAACAGCATCTCAAATACAGAACAAAATGGAGTCTCTTATGTCTACTTCTTTCTATATAGACACAGTAACAGGCTGATCTCTCTCTCTTTTCCCCACAACAAAGTGAGGCTCTGTCTCAAAAAAGAAAAAAGAAATTATTGGATGGCATTGTTTTTTTTCTTTAAGAAGGCTAAAGCTAGGCCCCAATCTTTTCTAGGTTGCAGGGTTTCTGCTATATTATTTCTTAATATAGCTATTTATTTTTCCGTATTTCCAATTGTATTTAATGACTGTTTTGCACATAAAATTAATGTATACGTGATTAGTGCTTTAAAGGAACTAAGCACCCACCAGACTCAAGAAAAAATGATGCCTTATGATACATCTGAAAAAAAATTAATCTTTTTATTAATTACACTTATGCAAATTAAAATAGTATGTATTTTTGTCTAATTTACTTTATAGGTAATTTGGCCCTTTATTTGAGCTGCCTTTAATATATTTTCTTTTGTATTGACCAAGGCTATTCTAATGACTGTGTATGCCTTAGGAATGGGCATCTTGTGTACTATCCCACAGGTGTTCTCTGAATTTCTTATATCTGAATGTCAACCTTTCTAGCAAGACTAGAGAACTTTTCCTAAATTATTCCCTTAAATATACTTTCCTAGTTGGTTACTTTTTATTTTTCTGTTGTAGGAATGCCAATAAGTTGTAAGTCTGGTGACTTTACATAATCCCATATTTCTTAAGGGCTTAGTTTTCAGTTCTTTTTTATTTTATTTTGTCTGACTGGGTTACTTTGAAAGACCAGTTTTCAAACTCTAAAATTATGTCTTCTGCTTGGTCTAGTTTATTGTTAAAGATTCCAACTGTGGTTTGAAATTCTGTTAGTGAATTTTGTAATTCCAGAAGCTCTGTTTGTTTTTTTCTTAATATAGCTATTTATTTTTCCATATTTCCAATTGTATTTAATGACTTTCGCACATAAAATTAATGTATACGTGATTAGTGCTTTAAAGGAACTAAGCACCCACCAGACTCAAAAAAAAATGATGCCCTATGATACATCTGAAAAAAATTTAATCTTTTTATTAATTACACTTATGCAAATTAAGATAGTATGTATTTTTGTCTAGCAAAATAAAATATAAGTGTCAGTTTTGGTGAAGGGAAAGCATAATGGACATTAATTTGCTGATTGGTACTGAAAATATAAATTGATTCAACATTTTGTAGGGACGTTAGTCAATGTGTGTGAAAATTATACACTAATATCTTTTTATACAGTAATTAAAGTGGTAGGGCTTTTTGAAAAGAAAACATGTCTCAATGTGCTCAAATTATGTTTCGGTGAAAATGCTTATAAAAAATGTTATTTGACCAAGCGTGGTGGCTCATGCCTA
>NW_016836788.1:0-783 GCF_001698545.2 Rhinopithecus bieti | reverse complement strand
CTGGGCATGGTGGCATTTGCCTGTAATACCAGGTTCGCAGTAGGTTCAGGTATGAGAATCTCTTGAACTCAAAAGGCAGATGTTGCAGTGAGCGGAGATCGCGCCATAGCACACCAGCCGTGGCGGCAGAGCAAGACCTTGTCTCAGAAAAAAGAAAGAAAGAAAGAAGGAAAGAAAGAAAAGGAAGGAAGGAAGGAAGGAGAGAAGGAAGGAAGAAAGCACACAAAGAATAAACTATAATTTTTTTTAACGTTTGTAAAGCTCTAATTCCATAGCCGATTTCTGGAAGTCAGTTTCCAGAATCCAAGGCTAATCCCTAAGCGTTTTATACATTTTTTTCTGCATTGATTATAAAATTCGGGTTTCCCAACAGAAATGGAAAAAAATAAAGCATGAATAACAATGAGATAGCACACAATTATGAAAATGGCAATCATGAAAAGAAAAATTTCAAAGACTGTCAATGAAAATTTGGATTAACTAGAACTAGAAATATGAAATGTTACAGTAACTTTGGAAAATAGTTTAGTGGTTTATTATAAAGTTGAGCATATACTTACTATGTTATCAAGCCATCCCACTGCTAGGTCATTACTAAAGCAAACTGAAAACCAATGCTGAAATGAAAATTTTTGTGGATGTCTATTGGTCACTTTATTTGTAGTTGCAAAAAGCTGGACGTAAACAAGATGCTTCTCAACAGGTGAATGAATAAACAAACCAGTGCATCCATACAATAGAATCCTAGTTGTCAATTAAAACAAAAATCACAGTATAGCAGTA
>NW_016836787.1:0-2198 GCF_001698545.2 Rhinopithecus bieti | reverse complement strand
CACATTATTGTCAATTTCCTATATAAATGTGGATTTAGGTCACTGCTGTGTTTCCATAACACCCATTACCAGGGTTTTCCTTGGCTCTATTAAAAAGAAAATGCTGGGGGAAAAAGAAAAGGAAACAGATGGAACACTTCACCCAGATTCTCACAGTGGGCTGAGGAGAGAAGCTCAGCAGGAGGTCTTGGTCTCATTTCAGCTTGATGAGAAATTCTACTCTTAACTGTGGAGCTTACTCTAGTCAAAGAAAAACAAGTATTCTCATCAGGAGTCTCAAAAACAATTCGTGACACTAGATAGGCCTTGACTAAGAGCAACCAGAGACAGAAATGAGTATTGGCAGTGGGGTTTTAAAATCACACTTAAATAAATACTATTGGCTGGGCGTGGTGGCTCATGCCTGTAATCCCAGCACTTTGGGAGGTTGAGGCAGGTGGATCACGAGGTCAGGAGATCAAGACAATCCTGACCAACATGGTGAAACCCCATCTCTACTAAAAATACAAAAATTAGCCAGCTATGGCAGCATAGGCCTATAGTCCCAGCTACTTGGGAGGCTGAGGCAGGAGAATTGCTTGAACCTGGGAGGTGGAGGCTGCAGTAAGCTGAGTTTGCACCACTGCACTCCAGCCTGGACGAAAGAGTGAGACTCTGTCTCAAAAAAAGAAAAAAAAAATTAATTTGTAGACTATATTCTGTGAACATTACATCACAGAATAAAAATCTGGATATAAGTATATGGGAGAGTTAATATCCAGAAAGACATTGTGCATTTTTGGTCTAAGTTTCATGAGACAAAATATTATTTTCTTTTCTGAGACTCAATTCTTTCCCAAAGGGATAAGTTCTCTTAAGTGGACCTTTTTACAGCCTTTTAGCTGGCTCAAAAGATGAGTTTTGGTGAACAAGATTATCGACACTCACTGAGCAAGTGGTAGTTAGAATCCCTTTCATATTTGAAGGTCAAATGGCCATAGCTGACATGATTTAGATTCTTCAGCCACTCAAAGTAAGATACTGTCACTCCTCCAGCATTCAGGTAGAGATCCTATACACAAAAATAAGACACCAAAGAAATTAGAAGACGATGGTTTTAGTAAAAGCTTAAAATGAACCTAAGACCTTAGGTTCAATACCAAGGCAGACTGAACTTCAAATATCACAAATATATTTTGGCTAGTATCAGGAATTTCACACTTAATTTAACACTCCTCCCCACCTCGCCCAATTCCATCTAACGCTTTTTCTATTTAGGGAAAAAAAAAATCATTTTTTGGCTTATTAATCAATGAATGTTAATAATCTTTGGTTAGAGCCTCTTCTCTACCAGAAGTTCTCAGACTAAATGGCTTGCCCACCAACCAATTGGATTAGTCCGTCCACAGGGCCTCTCAGAAGACAGGATTCTTTCTCCTATTACCTAAGGGTAGCCCATTTCAGTTACATTGAATGTCTTAAGTGCTTTCAGCAAAGGGGGTTCTTTAAAATGCATTCCAAGCCCACACTAATTTCTAATAACTTTTTGGTGTAGACTCATGCTTACCTGCTAAAAAACCTGAGCATGTGTGCCTCATATTAGTTTTCTGAGTAAAGCCGGAAGGGGCACTTGAAATGCATAAGGTTAGGAATCATACAGAAAATCTTAGAGCTTAAGTTAGAATAGTGTTTCTAACACAGTATATACACTTATATAACCAGACTCTTAGAAGGCTAAAGACATTCAGTAAAGAGCCTGAAATTGGAATAAATGTTTAGATCACAGTGAAAAGTGACAGGCTTAGAATTAACCATGCTTCTACTATATTTTCTCAAAAGTGAAATAAAGATGAATTCACTAGAGCTTGGGAGACTAATAATTCCTCTCTTCCTCCAAATTCCTTGCAAAAGACAATTTGATTCTAAGTACATACAAAGCCTAATCAACATAGATGACCTACTGGAATAACCATAATGTTTCTCTCCAGAAAGATCTTGTCCGCTTCTGGAGTTTGTTGGCCCATTGGCACCTTCAGCAATGATCTGCAAGAGAGTCAGGAACATAGAGAAATGCCAACAACACCGTCAAATCCCCTCCACTGAGGGCAAGAGATGTGCATATATGAACATGTGTTCGTATGTGGGGGGAAGCACAGTTTCAGTTAAAATTAAATTAACAGAAGTTATTTTGTTCTGCAAAGTGTATAAAACTACCTTTC
>NW_016836786.1:0-781 GCF_001698545.2 Rhinopithecus bieti | reverse complement strand
ACAGTGGATAATAAAATAAGTAAAAACTAGTTTGACGTTATCAAGGAATTAACTTTCCTATCATAATTCTTTTGCCTCCAATAGTGATAAAAATGCATGGATAAATATAAGGTATTTTCCCAAACAGAAAGTTCTCGGCACTCAAATCACAGTGTAATCATTAGGAACCTATTTTCCAATTTTAATTGCTGTTTCTAAGTTTAAAAAAAATACCATAATTAGGTTGTATAAGAATTTTCAGGTTCTATCTCTCAGTATCCCTGAACAATATTATGTCAAAAAATACAATTAAAAATAAAAGATGGTAATGGATATTTAATTGTTAAGATAAATATATTAACATATATTTTGTTTTAACTATATTTAATTGTTTCTATGTTATTTTAATATATAACAACGTTATTTTAATAAATAATATATATTTTAAATAAATATTTTAAATGTACACATTTCTATATTATACATATATTTTAATGTTAAATTATATTTACATTTTGATTAAGTGATAACTGTGTCATCTTAATTCTTTCAAGTTTCTAAAGATTTTAATTAAAAGTAATATATATTCAATTTATGTAAATGTTGCAAGTGTTTATTTATTACAAGGTAATATACATCTGTATACTCAGCTTTATTCATTGTACTGGTAAAATATATACTTAACTTTTTGTTTGTTTATGGTGTGAGGTAGAGGTATCAAATAAGTGCATAAATGATCCATTATAAATTATTGAAATGAGCATTATCTCTTCACTTTTCTACAGTGTAACCTTTTTATATT
>NW_016836785.1:0-1797 GCF_001698545.2 Rhinopithecus bieti | reverse complement strand
AAATCCATAAAATATTGCTTAATGATGACATCAATAAAATGAAAGATATTCTGTTTTCATGAATTAGAAGACTCACTATTGTCAAGAGGACAATGAAACACAAAGTGAGCTGCAGATTCAATATAATTCCTATCAGAATCTCAGTGACATTTTGCAGTAAAAGAAAATCTGTCCTAAAATTTATATTGAAACTCATGACCCTAAATAGACGAACAACATTGAACAGGAAGAATGAAGCTGGAGGACTCACACTTCCTGATTTCAGCATTTACTACAAAGCCCCCGTAACCAATACAGTGTGGTACTGGCATAAAGGAGGACATAGAAATTAATGAAATGGAACAGAGACTCCAGAAAGAAATACTTGCATATATGGCCAAATGATTTTCATCCAGTGTGCCAAGATCATTCAATGGGGAAAAGATAGTATTCTCACCAAATGATATTGTAAAAGCTGGATATCCAAGGGCAAGAATGAGTGGAACCTTTACCTAGCATCATATACAAAAATTAACCCACAATGGATCAAAGAACTAAATGTAAGTGCAAATCTATACAACTCTTACAAGAAAACATAGGACAAAAACTTCATGATACTGCATTTCACAATGATTTCTTGGTTGTAACAACAAAAGCATAGTCAACAAATAAAATGGATACATTGGACTTCATAAAAATCAAAACCTTTTATATATTGAAGAACATTATCAAGAAAGTAAGAAGGCAACCCATGAAATGAGAGAAATATTTGCAAATTACAAGTGTGATAAGAAATTAATTTCCAGAATACACAAAAAACTACAAGTTAACAACAGCAAACATCCAAAAACACAATTACAAAATGAACCAAGGATTGAAATAGAGTTTTCTCCAAGGAAGATATACAAATATCCAATAAGCCCAAGCAAAGGTCCTCAGCATCACGAATACTTAGAGATATGCAAATCAAAACCACAATGTGACACCACCTCACTCACTTTAGGGTGGCTGTGATAAGCAACAACAATGATAGCAACACAAAACAAGTGTTTTCAAATAGATGGAAAAGTTGGAGCTCTAGTGTATTGCTGATGAGAATGGGAAATGTTATAGCCACTGTAAAAACTGGTGTGGCTGTTTCTCAAAAATTTAAACAATAAATTACCATTTGATCCAGCAATTCCACTTCTGGACATACTCCCTATAGAATTGAAAGAAATTTGAACAAATACTTGCACATTGATGTTCAGAGAAGCATGACACACAATAGCCAAAAATGGAAACAATGGAAAAGTCCATTGAAAGATAAGTTGGGGGGGGAGGTGGAGCAAGATGGCCGAATAGGAACAGCTCCAGTCTCCAACTCCCAGCACAAGCGACACAGAAGACTGGTGATTTCTGCATTTTCAGCTGAGGTACTGGGTTCATCTCACTAGGGAGTGCTGGACAAACGGTGCTGGTCAGCTGCTGCAGCCCTACCAGCGAGAGCTGAAACAGGGTGAGGCATCGCCTCACCTGGGAAGCACAAGCGGGAAGGGAATCCCCTTTCCTAGCCACAGGAACTGAGACACACAACACCTGGAAAATCGGGTAACTCCCACCCCAATACTGCGCTTTACCAAGGGTCTTAGCAAACGGGCACACCAGGAGATTATATCCCACACCTGGCTGGGAGGGTCCCACGCCCACGGAGCCTCCCTCATTGCTAGCACAGCAGTCTGTGATCTAACCACAAGGCAGCAGCAAGGCAGGGGGAGGGACGCCCGCCATTGCTGAGGCTTAAGAAGGTAAACAAAGCCGCTCGAAAGCTCGAACTGG
>NW_016836784.1:0-925 GCF_001698545.2 Rhinopithecus bieti | reverse complement strand
AGGGAGTAACATGTACTGCTAGGAGTTACTTTTTAACTTCACTTTGTACATTTCTAGTATCTGCCATAATAAAGTCTTACCTGATGTGCATAAGTGAGTTAATATTATCAGTCCTGAGACTCTTATTCTTAAAAACGCCTGCTCACAAAGTTCCATCTTTGTTTGTATTAGTAACTTACATTTTGAAAGGGATTCCACCAACCCAAGTAATAAGAATGATTCACTGCATCTAAATGGCTTATGCAATATATTTGCCAAAACTTTTTCTGCTGAAGGTCTATTATTTTGTGTCACTGCAGTGGTGCTCAGGGAACAAGACACCAAAACACAGTCTGAACAGGAAGCGTTCAATGAGTTTCCCTGGAAGACAATGTTTTATATGTGCTGTCACTTGTTAGAGCCCATTCCTTGTGATTACACCAAGAGAGAATAGGCTTATTAAATTTAATTTAGTAAATAAAACCAATAATTGATATTTAACAATACGAATACAACAATTTTTAAAATTTCTATTGCACAATGTCAAGGCAGAAAGGAATAAGAGGAAATACGACATATGTTTTTTAAAATGACACTAATGTCACCACTTCCAGATGCTATTCCTATGAAATCGCATAAATTCCCAAATCAGGCTTTTTTAGGCAAGAAAACTACTTTTCATACCTAGTAAAATGACAAATGTCTAATGATTTTAGTCATCTAAAAAAAGAGTGATGGCTTGCCTAACATACTTCCAAGATTTTCAAATGAAAACACTCAGGACAGCACAGTATTAGCAGAGAGATGAGCAAGCAGACCAAGGGGAAAAAAGTCTTAATGACCCAGCATTTATATGGAAAGTTGAGGAATGATAGAGTAGGCACTGTAGAATAGAAAAAGAAATCACGGCCGGGCGCGGTGGCTCAAGCCTGTAATCCCAGCACTT
>NW_016836783.1:0-2041 GCF_001698545.2 Rhinopithecus bieti | reverse complement strand
CGCACTGTTCCCTGGGGCCCGCAGTTTCAGCAAAGTTCCCTGCCGCGCCGGGAAGCCGTCCTGTTGCCCACTCTCACCCTTCCTCCTTTTCTGGCCCATCTGTCTCCCCACTGGCTCTCCAACACGACCCCCTTCCCTTCTCTGCTGTCCCCGGAGCCCCTCTCTGCTTCCCCAGCTGAGCCCCCTCTCTGACCGCTTCTCCCTCCCACCCCCCACCGAATCTCCCGGCTCCCACGGGGTGCCCCCTATCCCCAGGACCCAGGTCAACCACACAAAATTATTTTAAATGGGAAGATTTGAATTCCATTGAATTCATGAAAGCAGGAATCCATCTGGTCATATTCTAAATAATTTTGAAATAATAATAGCAACTATCAATTTAAAAGTTTAACCAGAGTTCAGAATACCCACCATTTTACCAGAAAAAAAAAAAGCCTGTTATAACTAACCAACTAATTCAGTAAATTTTCAGGATATAATATTAACATATGAACATCAGTTGCCTTTTTTTTTACAGTAACAACAAAATATCTGAAAAAGGAATAAAGATAATTCCATTTACAATATTATCAAATAGAATGGAATACTTAGGAATGAGTTTAACAAAGAATATGAAAGATCTGCATACTGAAAACTACAAAATGTTGAGGAAAGAAAATGAAGAATACAAAATGGAAAATATATCCTGTGTTCATGGATTCTAAAAATTAATATTGTTAAAATATCCATACTACACAACGTGATCTAGAGTTAAATAAATTTCTATCAAAATTTTAATTCCATTTTATTAAAAATGCAGAACAACAATTTTAAAATTAGTATGGAACGACAAAAGACCTCAAATAGCCAAATACTGAGAAGAACAATTCCTGATTTCAAACTATATTACACTTCCGGATTTCAAACTATATTACAAAGCTATAGTTATCAAAATAGTATAGTACCTACATAAAACCCAATAGAACAGAATAGAGGACCCAGAAATAAACTCACAAATATACAGTCAATGAATCCCACAGAATGGAGAAAGGATAAACACATCAAGGAGTGGTGTAGGACAAAGTAGATATGCACAGACAAAAAGTAAACCTTTCTCTCATACCATCACAAAATGAATTTGAAATGAAATAAAGACTTAAACATAACTGAAATTATGAATCCTCTAAAAAAAAAAAAAAGCATGGGGAAAAACCTCCTTGACACTGGTCATGGCAATGATGCTTTGGATTTGACACCGAGAACACAGTCAGCAAAAGCAAAAATGAACAAGTTGAACTATGTCAAGGTAAAAAGTTTCCACACAATAAAGGAAACAACAAAATATAAAGGCATTATATGGGAGAAAATATTTGTAAGCCATATGTAGGACAATATGTTACTATCCAAAATATATATCATACTAATCAATACAAAAGAATCCACAGTAGAATTAAAAGCAGTTTCCTGATTAATAATTGGGCAAAATACATAAATAGCAATTTTCCAAAGATATACAAATGGCCAGCAGGTATATAAAAAAATGCTCAACATCACTAATTATCAGAGTAATTAAAATCAAAATCACAATGAAGTATCACCTTATCGTGGTGTTTGGATACCTATCATCAAAAAGTCAAAAGATAAAAAGCGTTAGGGTGCAGAGAAAAGAGAATACTTGTACACTGTTGCTGAGGATGTCAAATGGTGCAGCTATTATGAAAAACAGTATGGAGGTTCCTTACAATTTTTAAACTAGAACTACCATTAATCCCAATTCGAAATATATAGCCAAAGGGCATACAATCAGTATAGTCAAGGGTATCTGCACTCCTCTGATACAGATAAATAGATTAACTGAGAGATATATAATTTCAGCTTTAATAAAAAATGAAATTCATTTACGATACTGATAAATCTTGAAGACATTATGCTAAGTGAAATAAGCTGAATTCAGAAAGACTACTGCATGATCTCGTTTGTATGTAAAATCTAAAAAACTAAAAAAAAGAAAAAGCCATGGAAACAGAGTAGAACGGTGGTCATGGGCTAGGAAGTGGGGAAA
>NW_016836782.1:0-779 GCF_001698545.2 Rhinopithecus bieti | reverse complement strand
CAGTGACATAACTGAAAGAAGCTTTCCTAGAAATTTCTTGGTGACTTGTGAATTCATCTCACAGAATTACACTTATGTTTCCTGCAAGAGTCCATTTACACTGTCTTTGAGGAAAATGAGAAGGGCTGCTTTCCATTGCATTGAGGCCTATGCTGAGAAAGGAAATATCATCAGTTCAAAACGTGAAAGAAGCGTTCTGAGAAACTTCTTTGTGATCTGTGAATTCATCTCACAGAGTTACAACTTAGTCCTCATGAAGCAGTTTGCTAACAGTCTTTTCGTGGAATCTGCAAAGTGATATTTGGGAGCACATTGGGGCCCATTGTGAAAAAGGAAATATCCTCAGAGAATAACTAGAGAGAAGCTTTCTGAGAGATTGCTTTCTGATTTGTGACTTCATCACACAGAGTTCCTCCCTTCGCTTCTTGGGACAGTTTTCTAACACTGTTGTCGTGGATTCTGCAAAGTGATAGTTGGGATCTCATTGAGGGCTATGGTGAAAAAGGACATATCCTCAAATCAAAACTGGAAGGAAGCCTTCTGTGAAAATGCATTACCATGTGTGAATGCACCTCACAGAATTGCTCGTTTCTCCTCAGTGATCAGTTTGCTAACACAGTTTTCTTGAAATCTGCAAAGGAATCCTTCTTAGCGCTATGCTGCTGACGGTGACAAAGCAATTATCCTCAGATCAAATACTTATAGAATCTTTCTGAGAAATTGCTTTCTTGTGTGTTACTTCATCACTCAGAGTTACACCACTGTTTGTTGGAGCCATT
>NW_016836781.1:0-1414 GCF_001698545.2 Rhinopithecus bieti | reverse complement strand
ACTGAAACGTAAGAGAGCTTATAACCTTTTCTGACAGGGTTTGAACTTTATATGTATGCCACAGTAAGCTCTTATTAGATGAGGGAATAAAATAAGCACATGATTAATTCAGAAACACAAAGATAACTGAAGTCTGCCAATATTTAAACATACCTTCACTTCCTGCTTTCATCATGTTTACTTATCTCCTATACTACCTTTACTATTAAGAGTTAAATATCTGTATCATTTTCTGGTGACACAGTAGTAACATAAGGCAGCAGAGAATACAAGTTAAAAAAAGATCTGGGCTCAAATCCCAGCTCCAGCACTGAAAAGTATGTGTGCCTTTGCACAAATTACTTGATCTCCAAGCCTTGGTTGTCTCTTGCATAAAATGAGGATAATACATATCTAACATGCAAGGTTGTTGTGAGGCTTAAATAAGATAATGAATTATAAAGAAATGCTTAGTTTGCAGGGTATGTTAAAAGTTATTATGACTATAATACAAAATAAAGTTTCCAGTCTAAAAGACAATGTACAAACAGTTCATGAGTATGTGAATATAATCAAAACAAGTTTTTACAGTCAATATAGAGCAACTTAAATACTTCACTAAGAAATCAGGTAATCTGTTGCTACCAACAAATCTGTTTCCAACTATGAAGCATCTGATTTCAAACTAAACTGTAAAAACCAGGGGCAGCTTCCCCATTGGTTAGAAATAAGGTTTCTAAATTCCATAAGTTATGAACACTGAGATTATTTTTTCCCAAAAAAAAGTGTGTTTTCAGAAATATTTAAAAAAACAAACAAACAAAAAACTCACTGGAATAGAGCCACTGTTTCAGAAATACCTAAAAACTCCCTAGTTGCCAAATTATTTTAATACAAATTAATCAAAACATCTCCAACCAGAACTCAGGTTGTAAGCATTCTGAACCTAAAAGCACAAAATGGTTTAGCATTTATACAAAATTTCTATTTTTATACAATCTTGACTTCTTAGGTTTCAGAAAATGTCAATGTCAGGCTGTTAGTGCCAACGAGATCATCCCAGTCCAATAATAGAAATAAATAGAAAACTGTTAAAGAACAGAAATGAGCACTTAAAATGAGGCAATCAAAGCCACAAAATAGAAACTGCAGATTTGAACTCCAAGAGGCAGGCATAAATGTTAGGCTAGTTAGTTAGAAGAGCTGAAAGGGATATCATCTGCCAGAATTAGTGTCTCAATTTAGTGAAAAAAGAAAATCTATCTATTAAGTCTAAGAATCCTAGCAAGGATCCAAAAATACCTCTACAGCCCCTTTAATATTCTAAAAATATCATGGAGAGAAAAAAAAGAAATGCATAAATTTCCCCAAAACGATCAAACTGAAGTTAAAGCCTGATGTACATGCCACATGAGAGGTAAGTTTCTAAAGCTCA
>NW_016836780.1:0-1377 GCF_001698545.2 Rhinopithecus bieti | reverse complement strand
CTTCCTTCTGGATTTTACCTGAGGATATTTCTTTCTCTATATTCTAAGGATCGTTCCCAAATGTCCTTCCTCAGATGCCACAAAAACAGTGATTTCAACCTGCTCAATCCAAAGAGTGGTTTAACTCTAGGAGACGAATACACACATCACAAGGCAGTTGCTCAGAACGTTTCTGTTCAGGTATCATCGGAGGACGTTTCCTCACTCACCTCAAGCCTCCGGGCGTCACTAAATATCCCTTCACAGATTCTTCAAAGACAGAGTGTCAAAACTTGGCAACATAGAGTAAGCATTAACTCTGTGAAGTGAATGCACATTTCAGAGAGCAGATTGTTGGAACGCTTCTTCCTCCATTTCATTTCAGTGTAGTTCACTATTCGCCATAGTCCTCAATGCGTTCCAAAATATCACCTTTTCGGTTTCACAGGAACAGTGTTCAAACACTGCCTTGTGAGAAAAGAGGTATAACTCCCTGAGTGGAATGCATACATCACAAATTTGTTCCTCAGAAAGGTTCTATCCACTTTTAATCTGAAGAAATCTCCTCTTTCACCACATGGATGCAGCTGGAAACCATCATTCTTAGCAAACTATCACAAGAACAGAAAACCAAACCCCACATGTTCTCACTCATAGGTGGGAACTGAACAATGAGATCACTTGGACTCGGGAAGGGGAACATCACACATTGGGGCCTATCATGGAGAAGGGGGCGGAGGGAGGGATTGCATTGGGGAGTTATACATGATATAAATGATGAATTGATGGGTGCTGACGAGTTGATGGGTGCAGCACACCAACATGGCATAAGTATACATATGTAACAAACCTGCACGTTATGCACATGTACCCTAGAACTTAAAGTATAATAATAATAAAAAAAAATCTCCTCTTTCACCATAGGCCTTAATGTGCCCCCGAATGTCCCTTTGTGGAACCGCGTGTGACAGACTTCCAAACTGTGTAATATAAGAAAAGTTTTAACTATGGGAGTTGAATAAGTATATCTAACACCAAGCAGTTTCACAGAAGTCTTCTTTCCTGTTTTTGTCTGAAGATATTTCCTTATTCACCAGAGCCATCCCTATACTCACGAATGACTCTTGGTAGCTTTTTCTCCAAAAGGGATTCTGGAATCCTTTTGGAGAAGAAAGGTATATTTCTGTGAGTGGAATGCTCACGTCACAAAGCAGCTCCTCAGAAAGCTTCTCTCCAGTTTCTATGTGGGGATGTTTTCTTTCTCACCATAAGTCTAAAAGCCCTCCAGAATATCGCTTTGCAGACTAAACAAAAACAGTGTTATTGTACAGCTCAATGAAAACAGAAGCTTAACTGTGTGAGCAAAACTCACGTGACACAGAGCTGTTTCACAGAAAG
>NW_016836779.1:0-2576 GCF_001698545.2 Rhinopithecus bieti | reverse complement strand
GACCCTCCCGGCCAGGTGTGGGATATTTTCTCCCGGTGTGCCTGTTTCCTTAAAGCGCAGTATTGGGGTGGGAGTTACCCGATTTTCCAGGTGTTGTGTGTCTCAGTTCCCCTGGCTAGGAAAAGGGATTCCCTTCCCCCTTGTGCTTCCAGGTGAGGCGATGCCTCGCCCTGCTTCAGCTCTCGCTGGTCAGGCTGCAGCAGCT
Source organism: Rhinopithecus bieti (assembly GCF_001698545.2). Lineage (NCBI taxonomy): Eukaryota > Metazoa > Chordata > Mammalia > Primates > Cercopithecidae > Rhinopithecus > Rhinopithecus bieti. The sequence continues at coordinate 2,371 of NW_016836779.1, read as the reverse complement.
GACCAGCACCGATTGTCCGGCACTCCCTAGTGAGATGACCCCAGTACCTCAGTTGAAAATGCAGAAATCACCGGTCTTCTGTGTCGCTCGCGCTGGGAGTTGGAGACTGGAGCTGTTCCTATTCGGCCATCTTGCTCCCAGGTCCTCAAAGTGTATCTTATAATCTCTTTTACGTTGCATCATAACAACAAGCTCTGAAACACGCGTGAAGCTAGACAGTATGTGTAAGCTGCATATTAGCAAATTTAATAATCTAGGAAAAGTCAACTCACTGAAATTTCACTCTCCTATTCTGGGTTCAATAATTACTTAAGTTTTATACTATCCCATGGTAAACATTATACATTTTCTTTTGTAGTGGAACACTATTTTTCTCTACAAAAGAAAACACCAAAAACATTGATTTAAATATAATAAATGCATGTTGTATGTGCATTGAAAGAAGGTCTAAATTTGTATTACAGTAACAAGCAAATGGAAAAATGAGCATATTTCTATAGGACTATATGAATGCAATGACCATATGTATATAAATCCCATTTTTTCATGGCAGGTATATATTGTATAACATATTGACACATAAAATGTGAACCATCCAAAAAACAAAGTATTAGGTGACACTTGATTATTTCTTATTAAATTTTGAATTTATAAATGAAAACCATCCTTTTTTCTCATCTGTCAATTTTTATAGCTACAATTGAAAATATTTTAGCAGAGCTATGGTCAAATGGAAATAAACTCTGCAATAGGAAGTGTTGTAAAATTATTACAGGATATATGTACCAGTTTAGTGTTTACATTTATGTTTGCTGTTGTTCCTTTTTTATTCCTTTTTTGTTGTTGTTGAGAGACAGAGTTTTGCTTTGTTACCCAGGCTGGAGTGCAGTGGTCTCAGCCTCCAGACTAGCTAAAACTATAGGCATTTGCCATGACACCCAGCAAATATTTATTTATGTATGTATTTATTTATTTATTATTTATTTACTTAGAGGCGGGGTCTTTTTCTATTGCCTAGGCTGGTCTTGAACTTCTGAGCTAAAGCAATCCTCCAGCATCAGCCTCCCAAAGTGCTGAGATTACAAGAATGAGTCATTGCACCTTCGTTTTATTCACGCACTTCCTTTTATTCATGCACATTCTTTGATTAAGCAAACTGCTGGATCAAATCTGCATATTCAAGAGCAGGTATCACTGAGGGATCTCTATGTAAGTAATGAGAGGCAACTAGGAAGGCTTGTAGTTGCTTCCTCACCCTTTCCCCAGAAGCTGCTCAATTATTTTTGCTTCCTATGAAGGAAAAATCTAGGAAGTGAGCAAGGTTTCATGGGTGTACAACACCAAAGGGTACTCTCACTAGCATACTCCTTTTCCTAAATCTTTCTAGTGGGCAGGCCATGGGGGCAGAAAGCCATTGTGCCTACAGTTCCTGTCACACTAATCCATAATTCATATTTTAATTTTCTTCATCTGTTTTGGCCTCTATAACAAAATAGCCCAGATTGAGTAATTTATAATAAACAGAAATTTATTTGACTTACAGTTGGGGAGGCTGGGAACCCCAAGATTGAAAAGCCTCTTCTGATGAGGGCATTCTTGCTGAATCATCCATGGCAGAAGGACAAGAAGGGTGAGAGAGAACAAGAGATTGAACTTGCAGCCTCAAGCTCTGTTATCATCAGCATTAATCCATTCAGGAGGGTGGAGCCCTCATGATCTGAACACCTCTCATTTGGCTCCATGTCCCAACACTGTTGCATTGGGAATTATATTTCCAACACACGCTTTTGTGGGGACACATTCAAACCATAGCAATAATTTATGAAAATGTCATTTCTTTTATTCTCATCTGCTTTTATGGCTGCTCCTCAGAGATGGTTGTTACTCTTTGGAATTAACTTCATGTGAGATCTACTCTCTCTAATAGATTGAAAAAAAAATGATGATTTGATGATTTTGTAGATTATCTGGACTTTTTCACTGTTGGGGCATAGTAGTGTACTCATGAAGCTATGTATAATCTAAGTGGAAACCAAACCAACATATATCTAGTAATCTTTGTTTGTAAACTGGACATGCAGATGATAGATAGCAGGAATTCTGGTTTCTGTGTTTACTTATTTGCTGGCACATAGTTAAATTACTACATGATTACCTTGAGTAGGGCTTTGTTTCATGCTTTCTTTTTTTTTTTTTTTTTTTTTTGAGACAGGGTTGCACTCCTGTTACCCAGGCTGGAGTACAGTGGTACAATCTCAGCTCGCTGTAACCTCTGCCTCCCGGGTTCAAACAATTCTCGCACCTCAGCTTCCCACTCCCAAATAGCTAGGACTACAGATGCATGCCACCATGCCTGGCTTTTTTTTTTTTT
>NW_016836778.1:0-395 GCF_001698545.2 Rhinopithecus bieti | reverse complement strand
CATTGCAACATGGTATTCTTGGAAGGAAAATACACTACTATATGATTAGAGGGAGAAGATGAGTGGCAGAGCCTTATTAGAGAGAGGGAAATCCTGTGAAGGATACAAAAAGATACTGTGAAAACAATCAGCCAAGTGTTTGCCACAGAGGAGTAGGAAAATGGAATGCCTACTCTGAGAGACTGGTGCATCATTAACAAGAGAGCATGAGGCTGAGAGAGGAGTGGCTTTGTCGGGGAATAGGCAGTCTAATGACAAGCAGAGACTGAACTGTGCATGTGCAGAAGTCCAATGGGCCAAGAATAAGCACTAGAGGACAGGAATGCCCTGGGGCATTAAGATTTATGTCTTTGTGTAAGCAGGAAACTTGGTAGGTAAATATTCACTGATGTGAA
>NW_016836777.1:0-801 GCF_001698545.2 Rhinopithecus bieti | reverse complement strand
TCAGTGTTCAGTTTGCTAACACAGTTTTTTGGAAATCTGCAATGGGATATCTGTGAACGCAATGAAGCTTGCGGTGAACAATAAATATCCTCAGATGAAAACTAGCAAGAAGCTTTCTTAGAAACTTCTTGGTGATGTGTGAATTCATCTCACAGAGTTACACTAATGTTTCGTACAGCAGTCCATTATCACTGTTTTTGAGGAACCTGTGAAGGACTTCTTTGGATCGCATTGAGGCTTACACTGATAAACGAAATGTCATCAGTTCATAACGTGAAAGAGGCTATCTGCGAAACTTCTTTGTGATCTGTGAATTCCTCTCACAGAGTTACAGCAGAGTTCTCAGGAAGCAGTTTGCTAACACTCTTTTCGTGGAATCTGCAAAGTGAGATTTGGGAGCCCTTAGGGGCCCATGGTGAAACAGGAAATATGCTCAGATAATAACTGGAGAGAAACTTACTGACAGATTGCTTTCTGGTGTGTGACTTCATCACACAGAGTTCCACCCCTCCCTTCTTGGAACAGTTTGCTAATTCTGTTATCTTGTGTTCTGCAAAGTGATATTTGTAAGATCATTGAGGGCTATGGTGAAAAACGAAATATCCCTAGATGAAAACTGGAAAGAAGCCTTCTGAGAAACTGCATTTCGATGTGTGAATGCAACTCACAGAGTTACACGTTTCTCTTCAGTGATCAGTTTGCTAACACACTTTTCTGGAAATCAGGATTTGGATACTAGTGAACGCAATGAAGCTTGCGTTGACAAGGGAAATATCCTCAGATGAAAACTGGAAAGAAGCT
>NW_016836776.1:0-342 GCF_001698545.2 Rhinopithecus bieti | reverse complement strand
TTTGGATCCAAAGCATTATTTCCAGAGACTGAACCTAGAAAGGATTACTAAACACTAGAAGTCTTGTTCCAGTCTGGATCCCACACTGTTGAACATCTGTAGGTAGTACACCACAGTATACATAGCACTGGCATGACCTGTGTGCATTTAATTTTCTAATACTTGTTCATCTCTGGCATACTTTCTATATATAGATATATATTACATATATGACATACATACATACACACAAGTACACACACACAAAGTATATAAGGGTAGGATAGTATAATTGTGCAATAACATTTTTGTGAAAGTGGTGCAAAGTGGATTGCTTTGGCGTCCTGCTGGAATGTGCCTCCA
>NW_016836775.1:0-1416 GCF_001698545.2 Rhinopithecus bieti | reverse complement strand
AATTTTGACACGGAGTCTCGCTCTGTCGACCGGACTGTGGTGGTTCAGTGTCAGGATCTCTGCTTACTGCAAGCTCCGCCTCCCGGGTTTACGCCATTCTCCTGCCTCAGCCTCCCAAGTAGCTGGGACTACAGGCGCCCGCCACCTCGCCCGGCTAGTTTTTGTATTTTTAGTAGAGACGGGGTTTCACCGTGTTAGCCAGGATGGTCTCGATCTCCTGACCTCGTGATCCGCCCGTCTCGGCCTCCCAAAGTGCTGGAATTACAGGCTTGAGCCACCGCGCCCGGCCTTGAGGAGTTTGAATATTCCTCAAAGTGGACACAGAAGCCAGTGGAGGGTCCTGAGCAGGTGAAGATGCATCCTGACTTGCACTTTTATAAATGTGGCTTGTTGTTTGCTGTGTAGAAATGGTCTGTAGGGGACCCAGCTGCAAACGCTGGCCACAGGTGGGAGGTTCTCCCTGTGTTCTAGGCCACTGGGGACACTTAGCTGGACAGAGCAAGTATCAAGAAAGAAAATGAGCAGGAACTCCAAGGAAGTAATCATTTAAAGCCCGTGGAGTAAAGAAGGACATTGTGTTCATGCACATACTGAAATTTGACATATATGTTTCCTGATTTCTTTTTTATTTTTTTTTAAAGACAGAGTCTCGCTCTGTCGCCCAGGCTGGAGTGCAGTAGCTCAATCTCAGCTCACTGCAACCTCGGCCTCCTGGGTTCAAGTGATTCTCCTGCCTCAGCCTCCCAAGTAGCTGGGATTATAGGCACCCACCACCATGTCCAGCTATTTTTTGTATTTTTAGTAGAGATGGGGTTTTGCCATGTTGGCTAGGCTGGTCTCAAATTTCTGACCTCAAGTGATCCCCCCGCCTAAGCCTCCCAGTGTGCTGAGATTACAGGTGTGAGCAGCCATGCCCGCCCCTGATTTTTAATAGGTCTGAAAGTTAGTACTTTTCTCAAATAATTAGAAACTGCCAGGTCCTGTTGAAGTCCATTTCCAGTTGACCTTTTTCCTTATTATCTTGATGGTCAGAAGTGTATCCTCTCGGATACTTTAACCCAGGTTTGTTTTTGCCATTTGAAACTCCCGACTTTGTATATGCTTCATCAGTCTGTACTTAATCTAATGTACGCTCTCATTTGCCCCTCTAAGTGGGAAACCAATGTGGACACCTTTGGTGTTAATTACCTTTTAGATTCATAACTGCTGGGACTGCTTACAGCATTGGACCTGAGTGGGACTCTTGTTCACAAACATCGCACCTGCATAGTTGATGCACTCCCCTGCCAAAGCTGAGAAGATATTTTAGCAAGAGATACTGGATGATATTGAAAACTGCTAAAAAGAATTCCATGGGCCCAATTGCTAAATGCCGTCAGAGATTCAGAATATATATATATATATATATATAGAGAG
>NW_016836774.1:0-778 GCF_001698545.2 Rhinopithecus bieti | reverse complement strand
GCTGGGCTCACTGATAAAACTCCAGTCTCCTTTGAAGGGAGGAGGAATGTTTGACCTTGAGCACATTTCCATCCTCCATTTCCCAACCCAATCACAGATTCTGAGATGAGGTTTCTTTCTCCCCAGTTCTCTAATTTTTGGGGAAGCCAAGAGTTCCTTCCCACAAAAGATAGTATCACACTATTTCCTGTCTTCAAAAATTTGGCTTTGGTTTTGGCTTTTGAGATGATATTCATCACTAAAGTTCTAGACCTTTTTTTTTTTGAGCCGGAGTCTCGCTCTGTCGCCCAGGCTGGAGTGCAGTGGCGCGATCTCAGCTCACTGGAAGCTCCGCCTCCCAGGATCACACCATTCTCCTGCCTCAGCCTCCCGAGCAGTTGGGACTACAGGCATCCACTAACATGCCTGGCCAATTTTTTATATTTTTGATAGAGACAGGGTTTCACCATGTTGGCCAGGCTGGTCATGAACTCCTGACCTCAGGCAATCTGCCTGCCTCGGCCTCCCAAAGTGATCAGATTATAGGCATGAGCCACCGTGCCTGGCCAGAGTTATTTTTAATATAATTGTGGCTGTCTCAAGTAATGGTGCTTTGAGTATTTTTGTCAGTGGTTTTGGAATAACACAAGCACTCACTTCTGCCGAGTACACTGTTAGAAGGGGGTATATCTTTCATTGTCATAGATAATGCAAAACTTTTTCCAAAATGATGACACCAATTCATGCTCCTCTCACAGCATACGTGGGTAGCCATTTCTCCAAATCTTTGTCGACTCTT
>NW_016836773.1:0-1232 GCF_001698545.2 Rhinopithecus bieti | reverse complement strand
ACAGGTGTTTGGGTCATTGGGGTGGATCCTTCATGAATGACTTGGTGCCACTATAGCAGGAGTGAGTGAGTTCTCACTCAGTTGCTGTGACAACTGATTGTTAAAAAGAACCTGGTATCTCTTTTCTCCCTCTCTTCTGCCCTGTCTCTCCAAGTAATGGGTGGCTGCCCTTCACATTGCTCCAAGAGTGGCAGCTCCCTGAGGCCCTCATCAGAGGCAGATGCTGACATCATGCTTCTTGTACAGACTGCAGAACAGTGAGCCAAATAAACCTCTTTTATTTGCAAATTACTCAGTCTCAAGTATTCCTTTGTAGCAGCACAAATGAACTAAGACAATATGTTTTTTCCTTGATAAAAGTTATGTAAATCTATCATTAAATTTATTCTTTTGTATGCGATGCTTTGATACTGTTATAAATGATATCTTTTTAAAGTTTTTCTTTTCAGTTTAATTGTTTACTTCAGTTATATAGAACTACAATTGATTTTTGTCTGTGTGTGTGTTATTTGTTTTCGATTAAAGTTACTTAAGGTCTTTCAGGTGCATCTCCATTACTCTGGGTATGTGCAATTGATTTCATATCCAGTGGCCTTGCTAAATTCTCTTTCAATTCTAATATTTTAGTGAAAATTATCTTTGGATTTCCTACATGCATTATCATGTTCCTTGTGAGCAATGACATATTTGTTTCTTCCCAATCTCTAAACCTTTATTTACTTTATTCTTTTGCACTGCCTAGGACATCCAGTGCCCCACTGGCACCTTTTTCCACCCCATCACAGTCCTGTTGATCAACTAAAGGCAAACATTAGGAAGAGCATTTCCAGGAAAGGAGTGGGAAAGGGTTTCTTTCTAAGGCTGAGAGCAGAGCTGGCCTAACCTACACAGTTCAGGCTTTCTGTGGATAATACCTCTAAAGAAAAGATCTAGGGAAAGATTTGAGTTTTCAGATAGCACTTACCTCTGGAAAATCAAAACCATAAGGAAATTATCTCCAACAAAGAATCTGAAGAGACAACAGAGAGCTCCCCTTTGCCCCAGCTGGACCATGTGTGGAGCTTTAACTCCTTTCTTTGTTCTATCTCCTTTCTTACTGAATGTACCTTATGGACAATGGTACAACGCAATTGTTACAGACTGAATGGTGTCTCCTTTTAAAATTTATATGTTGGAGTCCTAACCCTCAGTGCCTTAAAATGTGAGCTTATCAGAAAATGGGGTTGTTGTAG
>NW_016836772.1:0-1874 GCF_001698545.2 Rhinopithecus bieti | reverse complement strand
GCCCAGGCTGGAGTGCAGTGGTGCAATCTCAGTTCACTGTAACTTCCGCCTCCCAGGTCCAAGTGATTCTTGTGCCTCAGCCTCCTGAGTAGCTGGGATTATAGGCACATGCTACATGCCTGGCTAATTTTTATATTTTTAGTAGAGACAGGGTTTCACCATGTTGGCCAGGCTGGTCTCGAACCCCTGACCTCAAGTGATCCACCCACCTCAGCCTCCCAAAGTGCTGCGATTACAGGTGTGAGCCTCTGTGCCTGACAAACTTATGTCAGTTTAACAGGTCCATGCTGTCTGCTCTTCATTTTCTGGCTGATCCTTTGTAGCAATCTCTGAACTATCAATTCAATGAGGAATTAAGAGATAGGAGACTTCACCATTCTGTAGAAGCCTTTGGCATTTAGATGGTCTCTCCAGGCTGTAACTCACACAAAAACAACACAGATTAATAAGAAAGATGTTATAAGTGGAAACAAACAAACATACACACAAGTGTATGCCACATGACATTCCCGAATAGGCAAAATGAAACTATTTTGATAAAAATCAGAACAGGGACTGTTCGGGGTATATGTGATGAGGGATTGTCTAAGAAGGGGTACAAGGAAACATTCCTGGGTGATAAAAATGCTGTATCAATATGCATTTGTCAAAACTAATGGAAGGGTAGGTATCTTTATTTTAATAAGTGGCTATCTCAGTAGCATTGCTATGTGGATCAACTGAGATAATGCCTGTAATTCATTAAGCATACAGCCCAATGCATAATAAACGCATTTTCCCAAGCAATGTTAGAAGCATCTGGTTCCAAAATAGAAACCATAATAAGCTAAAGAGAAACAGGTATTGTAAAAGTTTCCTATCTGCTTAAAACTTCTCCCCAAATCCAAAAGACTAGAGTTACTATGAAAGCAACTGGGCAGAGAAAAAAGAGCTTCAAAGGAAGTGAATTAAGGGGAGCAGGAAGAAGGAAAATAGCCTCTCTCAAAGAGATAGGAAGAAAATAAAGATTAATTTGCTTTCTAACTTAAAATTGTGTCTTTGTTTGTATAATTAAACTACCGCTTATTTGTAAAACCTGGTAGATAGGCAAAATGTGCATGTTCTGAGTTTGCAATTTAACAAAACATGTTTTAAATAAAGCAAGAAAAGCATTAATTATAAGTCATTGTTTTTTAATTATAGGAGGAGACTGTGAGGTAATTTAGTGAAGTGTTTCAGTTTCCTAGAAAGGGCTCAAGGCTTCAAGTTCATCGGTAGCTTAAAAGTAATTTATAGCCATATAAACCTACACAGATGCCTAGATACTCTTGAACCCAGAGACCACTGGAACGATTCATATCTTCTGGCACAGAGGAGAACTAAGTTACCCTTTATAATGTGGAAAGGAAACTTGAGAATGTTTACCTCACCCAAAAAGAACTGAGATTAGAGCAAAAGGGAAAATTTCTGTCATATTCCTTGGTGTAAAAGTGGTTTTGAAAAGTAATTTGAAATAAACTCATGGAGCTCTTTATTTCTAAACCCTGTGCAACATCTGCCTATGTCCCTTCTTCCTACTTTTGTTTTCTTTCATTTTTGTAGGGAGGTTTACACAAATGGACTCCCCAAGCCATACCCAAGACTAGTCCTGGCTCTGAACCAACTATGGGTTGGTATTAATCTATTTTCTTGCCAACTAGTCCTGGGACAAAGGGTGTCATCATAGGCACATAAGGTGTTCCCTAACCCAGCCAGGCATGGATTGCATGTATAGGCAGAGCCTCTGCAAAGCAGAGTGACAGTAGCAGGCAGCAGGCAGAACAACCACACACAGCCACCATCAATTATAAATGAGACGGTGCCCTTTGTGTCAAATATTTGTAGGGTACACTGCT
>NW_016836771.1:0-779 GCF_001698545.2 Rhinopithecus bieti | reverse complement strand
CTAGAATCAACAGTGTAGAGAAGACCTTAAATGACCTAATGGCATGGCACGAGAACTACGTGACACATGCACAAGCTTCAATAGCCAATTTGATCAAGTGGAAGAAAGGGTATCAGTGATTGAAGATCAAATTAATGAAATAAAGTGAGAAGAGAAGCTTAGAGAAAAAGAGTAAAAAGAAACAAACTAAACCTCCAAGAAATATAGGACTATGTGAAAAGACCAAATCTACATTTGATTGGTGTATCTCAAAGTGACAGGGAGAATGGAACCAACTTGGAAAACACTCTTCAGGATATTATCCAGGAGAACTTCCCCAACCTAGCAAGGCAGTCCAACATTCAAATTCAGGAAATACAGAGAACACCATAAAGATACTACTTGCGAAGATCAACCCCAAGACACATAATTTATCAGATTCACCAAGGTTGAAATGAAAGAAAAAATGTTAAGGGCAGCCAGAGAGAAAGGTCAGGTTACCCACAAAGGGAAGCCCATCAGACTAACCGCAGATCTCTCAGTAGAAACTCTACAAGCCAGAAGAGAGTGGGAGCCAATATTCTACATTCTTAAAGAAAAGAATTTTCAACCCAGAATTTCATATCCAGCCAAACTAAGCTTTATAAGTGAAGGAGAAATAAAATCCTTTACAGACAAACAAATGCTGAGAGATTTTGTCACTACCAGGCCTGCCTTACAAGAGCTCCTGAAGGAAGCACCGAACATGGAAAGGATCAACTGGTACCAACTACTGCAAAAACATGACAAATTGTAAAGGC
>NW_016836770.1:0-769 GCF_001698545.2 Rhinopithecus bieti | reverse complement strand
TTGAGCTCAGAAGTTCGAAACCATCCTGGGCAACATAGCGAGACCCTGTCTCTCTCTCTCTCTCTCTCTCTCTCTCTCCTCTCTCTCTGTTTTTATTTTAAAAATAAAGAAAAAAAACAAGGCACCAGGGATGTTTTCACACCGAGGAAAGACTATGTGAAGACACAGCAAGAAGGCAGCCGTGTGAAACCAACTCAGCAGGCACCCTGGTCTTGGACTTCTTGCCTCCAGAACTGTGAGCAAATTAATTTCTATTGTCTAAGTCACCCTGTGTGTGCTATTTTGTTATGGCAGCCCCAGCAAACCAATATATCCATTCTCTTCAGTTGTTGGCAATCTGCCCATATCTATGTTCTCTAACCCTTTTTATCTGCTCATTTGTTGATTTCTACCCTTTCCGGCTCCTTATCCTTGTTACTGGTCCCAAGTAAATTTCTGTTACATTTCTCCCAGCTGGGCAAGCTTCCAGCTCACCAAAACATCTCCTTCTTTGCTTATTACTTTGATCCCCCTTGTATTGTTTTTCCATTGCTGAGGTAACAAATTCCACGAATTTAATGGCTTAAAAGAACACAAATTTGTTGTCTTAGAATTTAGGGGGTCAGAGTCTAAAATGGGTCTGCAGGACTGCATTCCTCCTGGAGGTCCTAAAGCAGAGTCCATTTTCTTGCCTCTTCCAAGCTTCTAGATGCTTCCTGCACTCCTTGGCTCCCCATCCAACATCTTCAAAGTCAGCAGCATAGAATCTTCCCATCTCCCTTTCTCTCTC
>NW_016836769.1:0-826 GCF_001698545.2 Rhinopithecus bieti | reverse complement strand
AAAAAATAAAATAAAATAAAAAGAAATAAGGACTCTACAGATTATTACTGAAGTTAGCTATAACGATCATCATCTCTTTGATTGCTGTAATTCTCTTGTCATTGTGTCTAGCAGAGTATTGTGTATGGAGCTCAATACATATTGGTTGAATTAAAGTTAATCTTAACTGGGCATGGTGGCTCACACCTGTAATTCTAGCACTTTGGGAGGCCGAGGCAGGTGAATCACAAGGTCAAGAGATTGAGACCATCCTGGTCAACGTGTTGAAACCCCATCTCTACTAAAAATACAAAAATTAGCCGGGCGTAGTGGCTAGCGCCTGTAACCCCAGCTACTCGGGAGGCTGAGGCAGGAGAATCACTTGAACCTGGGAGGCGGAGGTTGCAGTGAGCCAAGATCATGCCACTACACTCCAGCCCAGCCACAGACCAACACTCTGTCTCAAATAAAATAAAATAAGTTAATCTCATCTTTGTACACCATTAATTGAAAGTTCCATTTTATGGTAAGCCTAAATCTGTCTCTCTAATAATGCTCCTCCATTGATGCTAGTTTTAACCTCTAAGGGGAAAAGTGGAGAAAATGGAATCCTTTCTTCAAGTCTGTCATCCAACATTTTAGCTGTTCCTCCTGTATTTTTTTCACCTGCAGGTCTAGTATGTTTGCCTTTCATGCTTCTATTTAAGTCAGAATATTTAACATGACAGCTCCAGACACTCAACTAAAGACATTGCCTATGCTGACATTTATTTCTTAGCTAATTAATTCATCTTCACATAGAATGTGACTGTCTAACCAGCTAAGAATCCATCAAACTGAATTCTAT
>NW_016836768.1:0-1377 GCF_001698545.2 Rhinopithecus bieti | reverse complement strand
AAACTGAACACTGAAGACAAATGTGTAACACTGTGATTTCCATTCATACATCGAAATGCACTTTCTCATAAGGCATCTTTCCAGTTTTGATCTGGGGATATTTGCTTTTTCACCATAGCCCTGAATGAGCTCCGAAATATCACATTGAAGAAAACAAGGTAACAAAGTTAGGAAACTGTTCCAAGAAGGGAAGGGTGGAACTCTGTGTGATGAAGTCACACATCAGAAAGCAATCTCTCAGTAAGCTTCTCTCTAGTTATTATCTGAAGATATATCCTTTTTCACCATGGGCCCCTAGGGGCTCCCAAATCTCAATTTGCAGTTTCCACGAAAAGAATGTTACCACACTGCTTCCTGAGAAATAAGCTGTAACTCTGTGAGAGGAATTCACAGATCACAAAGAAGTTTCCCAGAAAGCTTCTTTCACGTTTTGAACTGATGATATTTCCTTTATCACCGTTGGGCTCAAAGCGATCCAAAGAAGTCCATCTCAGGTTCCTCAAAAACAGTGATAATGGACTGCTGCATGAAACATAAGTGGAACTCTGTGAGAGGAATTCACAGATCACCAAGCAGTTTCTAACAAAGCTTCTTTCTATTTTTCATCTGAGGATATTTACTTTTTCACCATAAGCTTCATTGCGTTAAGAAGTATCCCATTGCAGGTTTCCAGAAAACTGTGTTGGCAAACTGAACTTTGAAGAGAAAGGTGTCACTCTGTGAGTTGCATTCACATATGGAAATGCAGTTTTTCAGAAGGCTTCTTTCCAGTTTTGGTCTGAGGATATTTCCTTTTCCACCATAGCCTTCAATGAGCTTCCAAATATCACTGAGCAGAACACAAGATAAGAGAGTTAGCAAAATGCTCCAAGAAGGAAAGGGTGGAACTCTGTGTGACGAAGTCACTCATGAGAAAGCAATCTCTCAGTAAGCTTCTCTCTAGTTATTATCTGAAGATATATCCTTTTTCACCATGGACCCCTATGGGCTCCCAAATCTCACTTTGCAGATTCCACGAAAAGAGTGTTCGCACACTGCTTCCTGAGAACTAAGCTGTAACTCTGTGAGAGGAATTCACAGATCACATAGAGGTTTCCCAGAAACCTTCTTTCTCGTTTTGAACTGAAGTTATATTCCTTTCTTAGCGTAGGCCTCAATGCGATACAAAGAAGTCCCTCTCAGGTTCCTCAAAAAGTGTGATAATGCACTGCTGCATGAAACATAAGTGTAACTCTGTGAGATGAATTCATCCATCACCAAGGAGTTTCTAATAAAGCTTCTTTCTAGTTTTCGTCTGATGATATTTCCTTTGTCACCGTAAGCTTCGTTGCGTTCATAAGTATCCATTTGCAGATTTCCAAAAAGCTGTGTTAGCAA
>NW_016836767.1:0-1378 GCF_001698545.2 Rhinopithecus bieti | reverse complement strand
TTGGATCGCTTGACAGGATACATAGGGCACTTGAGGAAATGTCGGGGAAATCTATTCTGTGGCCTCAAGGGAGGGTTGGAAAGATGCTCCTGAAAACGTGAAGACCAAAGGAATTCCCTCCGTCCAAAAAGCCATATTCATTTGAATCCCCACTGCCCAAGAAGCGGTATTCATTTCTAGCCTGCAGCCTGTGGGAGAATCCGGCTTTCTACAGACTACCTCCTGAAATTAGCTCTTGTTCCATTCAATCAAAATAGGAGAATTGCCTGGCACGGTGGCTCATGCCTCTAATACCAGCAGTTTGGGAGGCTGAGGCGGGCAGATAACAAGGTCAGGAGTTCGAGACCAGCCTGGCCAACATTGTGAAACCCCTTCTCTACTAAAAATACAAAAATTAGTCAGGTATGGTGGTGTGTGCCTGTAGTCCCAGCTACTCGGGAGGCTGAGGTAGGAGAATCGCTTGAAACTGGGACTCAGAGGTTGTGGTGAGCTGAGATTGCTCCACTGCACTCCAGCCTTGCCAACAGAACAAGACTGCATCTCAAAAAAAAAAAAAAAAAGAAAAAAGAAAAAGAAAAAGAAAAAAAGAAAACAGGAGAATTGCTTCCCTAGGATACAGCTGCAGATAAACAATGATGCCACCAACAAACAAACCTCCCGTCTATGTGCTCAGGATACACTCACATAAGGAGAATGTCAGGCTCTATTCTATTCACACTCTGTGGTTTTCTCACCTGCAGTGTGTGTTCTTCAGGGGTCTGTGGACAGAGGAGGAGAGAGAGTGCTGTCTGGTGGGCTGAGACACTGGCGTGGTGACCAGAGCCTAGGAAACTGATTCTGGCCAGGAAGTCTCCCCTCCATGCCTTCTCTTTGTCCCACTCACTCTTCGCATCTTCACAGTGCAGTGGGGACCTTGTGGGTGGAGGTTCCTGTGACTTTCAACTTTAGCAGAGGAAGGCTGGCTTCCCAAGAGTCTCCTTGGAGTTGGTGCCTTTGGCAGTTTAGGCTCACAACGGTGGTGATCTATGGTGGAGGCCTTGGCCCATGCAGTAGCACATGTCGGACCTTGTTGGGGGTGTCAGTTTTGTGGGGTTCCATGCATCCTTCCAGAGAGTCATTCAAACCTAGCGAGTATGGTCTCAATGCCCCCAGCAGGACACTTTTGTTTACACAAAATCCGGGGCAGGAATGTTAGCAGGCTTCAGCCTCACACCTGCAAACCTGAACAAATTTTGCAATGTCCTTCCAAAGAGCCAGTGACTCCACAAAGGGCTATGGGTAGTTGTGGAAATGGAAAGAAGTTTTTGGAGATACATACTGGAGGAAGAATGGAAGGACTTGGTCATGGGTTGTTTAGGACATGGGGAGATACAGATTG
>NW_016836766.1:0-1377 GCF_001698545.2 Rhinopithecus bieti | reverse complement strand
TAATCCCAGCATTTTGGGAGATCAATTCGGGTGGATCATGAGAGGTCAGGGGTTCAAGACCATCCTGGCCGCTTCCCATCTCTACTAAAAATACAAAAAGTTAGCTGGGTTTGGTGGTGGGTGCCTGTAATCCCAGCTACTCAGGAGGCTGAGGCAGGATAATCACTTGAACCTGGGAGGAGGAGGTGGCAGTGAGCCGAGATTGCGTCATTGCACTCCAGCCTGGGCAACAAGACAGAAACTTCATCTCAACAAAATGAAAAAAGAAGTCTGGGTGCGGTGGCTCACGCTTGTAATCCCAGCGCTTTGGGAGGCCAAGGTGGGTGGCTCATGAGGTCAGGAATTCAAGACCAGCGTGGCCTAGATGGTGAAACCCTGTCTCTACTAAAAATACAAATATTAACTGGGCATGGTGGCACGCCCCTGTAATCTCAGCTACTTAGAAGTCTGATGCGGGAGAACTGCTAATACCCGGGAGGGAGAGGTCGCAGTGAGCTGAGATTGCAGCACTGCACTCTAGCCTGGGCCACAGAGCAAGACTCCGTCTCAAAAAAACTGAAGAAAAGAGAAGAGGAAGTTTCCCAGGGAAGTACCTTGGCTTATTTCATAAAGAGGTACTGAAGGAAGCAGAGACATTTGGAGGACTTCCCCACCCCGTGCAGCTATTTGGTGCATGGCGTCTGAAATTTGTTATTTCAGAGTCACCCCTTTGCTGACCTTGGAAATGGACTGACTGCAGCAATCTGTTTAGCCCTCTCCATGGCCCACATCAATATCAGTATTTCTGTTTGTTGCACATTTGATTTCCTTGTTGTTGCCATTTAGAAGGCCCCCTTTTTCCAGATCGCACCATGGGCATGGACCACAGAGATTGTGTCTTGTCAGTCTGTAGAAACAGTCAAGGCCTTGTCTTCTTGAACCACATCTCTGTTATTGAAACTCTAGAAGTCAGCTGGGTGTGGTGGCTATGCTTGTAATCCCAGCACCTTGGGAGGCCAAGGTGGGCAGATCACCTGAGGTCAGGAGTTCAAGACCAGCCTGGCCAACATGGCAAAACCCCATCTCTAATACAAATACAAAAATTAGCCAAGCGTGGTGGCCACTGCACCCCAGCGACAGAGGAAGACTCCGTCTCAAAAAAAAATAAAAAAAGAAACTATGCTTTTCTGAGTTCTGTGAGTTGTTAATAGTGAATTATCAAACCTGAGGGTACCGTGGGAACCTCCAAATTTGCAGGCAGTTGGTGAGAAGTACATGTGGTCTGAGGACACCCAAGCTTGCGGCTTGCATCTAAAGCAAGGGCAGTCTAGTGGGGGCTTGTGGCCTTAACCTGTGGCATTTGACGTAACATCAGGGAGTTGACATCAGAATTGCATC
>NW_016836765.1:0-1797 GCF_001698545.2 Rhinopithecus bieti | reverse complement strand
ATAAACACCTCTATGCAAATAAACTGGAAAACCTAGAACAAATGGATAAATCCCTCGACACATACACCCTCCTAAGTCTGAACCAGGAAGAAGTCGAATCCCTGAATAGATCAATAACAATTCTGAAATTGAGGCAGTAATTAATAGTCTACCAACCAAAAAGCCCAGGACCTGACAGGTTTAAAGTCGAATTCTACCAGAGTTACAAAGAGGAACTGGTACCATTCCTTATGAAACTATTCCAAATAATAGAAAAAGAGGGAATCCCACCTAACTCATTTTATGAGACCAGTATCATTCTGATACCAAAACCTGGCAGAGACACAACAAAAAAAGAAGATTTCAGGCCAATATCCCTAATGAACATTGATGCAAATATCCTCAATAAAATACTGGCAAACTGAATCCAGCAGCACATCAAAAAACTTATCCACCATGATCAAGTTGGCTTCATCCCTGGGATGCAAGGCTGATTCAACATATGCAAATCAAAAAACATAATCCATCACATAAACAGAGCCAATGATAAAAACCACATGATTGTCTCAATAGATGCAGAAAAGGCCTTTGATAAAATTCAACACCTCTTCATGCTAAAAACTCTCAATAAACTAGGTATTGATGGAATGTATCTCAAAATAATAAGAGTATTTATGGCAAACCTACAGTCAATATCATACTGAATGGGCAAATGCTGTATGAATTCCCTTTGAAAACTGGCACAAGACAAGGATGCCCTCTCTCACCACTCCTATTCAACATAGTATTGGAAGTTCTGGCTGGGGCAATCTGGCAGAGAAAGAAATAAAGGGTATTCACATAGGAAGAGAAGAAGTCAAACTCTCTGTTTGCAGATGACATGATTGTATATTTAGAAAACCCCATGGTCTCAGCCAAAATCTCCTTAAGCTGATAAGCAACTTCAGCAAACTCTCAGGATACAAAATCAATGTGCACAAATCACAAGCATTCCTATACACCAATAATAGACAGAGAGCCAAATCATGACTGAACTCCCATTCACAATTGCTACAAAGAGAATCAAGTATCTAAGGAATACAACTTACAAGGAATGTGAAGGACCTCTTCAATGAGAACTACAAACCACTGCTCCAGGAAATAAGAAAGGACACAAACAAATGGAAAACATTCCATGCTCATGGATAGGAAACATCAATATTGTGAAAATGGCCATACTGCCCAAAGTAATTTATAGATTCAATGCTATCCCCATCAAGCTACCTCTAATTCTGCTCTCTTCACAGAATTAGAATAAAGCTACTTTAAATTTTATCTGGGGCTGGGCACAGTGGCTCACGGCTGTAATCCCAGCACTTTGGGAGGCTGATCACCTGAGGTCAGGAGTTCCAGACAAGCCTGACCAATAGGATGAAACCCATCTCTAGTAAAAGTACAAAATTAGCCAGGCATTGTAGCAGGCATCTGTAATCCCAGCTACTGGGATTATAGGCTGAGGCAGGAGAATTGCTTGAACCCATGAGGCGGAGGTTGCAGTGAGCCGAGACTGGGCCACTGTACTCCAGTCTGGGCAACAAGAGTGACAGTCCATGTCAAAAAAAAAATTCATATGGAATCAAAAAAGATCCTGATAGCTAAGACAACCCTAAGTAAAAGAACAAAGTTGGAGGCATCATACTCCCTGACTTCAAACTATACTACAAGGCTATGGTAACCAAAACAGCATGGTACTGATACCAAAACAGATACATAGACTAATGGAACAGAACAGAGGCCTCAGAAATAATTCCATGCATCTACAACCATCTGGTCTTCAAC
>NW_016836764.1:0-4046 GCF_001698545.2 Rhinopithecus bieti | reverse complement strand
ACATTGATTTTGTATCCTGAAACTTTGCTGAAGTCGTTTATCAGTTTCAGGGGCCTTTTGGTACTGTCTTTAGGGTTTTCTAGGTATAGGATCATATCATCTACCAAGAGAGATAGTTTGACTTTCTTTCTATTTGGGTGCTTTTTATTTCTTTCTCTTGCCTGATTGCTCTGGCTAGCACTTCCAGTATTGTGTTGAATAGGAGTGGCGAGAGTGGGCATCTTTGATTTGTTTCAGTTCTCAAGGGAAATGCTTCCAGATTTTGCCCATTTCATATGATGTTGACAGTGGGTTTGTCATAGACAGCTCTTATTATTTTGAGGCATATTCCTTCAATACCTAGTTTCTTGAGGATTTCCATCATGAAGGGGTATTAGACTTTATCAAAAGCTTCTTGTGCATCTACTGAGATGATCACATGGATTTTTCATGTTTAATTTTATGTGGTTAATCACATTTCTTGATTTACATATGTTGAACCCAACTTGCATCCCAGAAATGAAGTGTACTTGATCATAATGAATTAACTGTTTCTTTAGGAAGTTGTTTTTATGGTGAATGAAGAACAAACTTAAAGTCCTACCACAGTGCCTAGCACACAGGGAGAATTTGACACACATTTGCAGAATAAAGGAACATAAAGGCAACTCTTATTGTGCCTTCTCTCATTTCTCTCCTAATAATTAGCAAATTTTAGAATATCCGGACCACTTCCACTCTTAGTCACCCACCAGTTAAAGACATTAAGCAGCACAAATTAACTTTTTGATGGATTCAGTTTACAGTATTTTGTTGAGGATCTTTCCATGCATGTTCATCAGAGATATTGACCTGTGGCTTTCTTTTTTTGTTGTGTCTTTGCCAGGTTTTGGTATCAGGGTATTGCTGGTTTTGTAGAATGAGTTAGGGAGGAGTCCCTCCTCCTCAATTTTTTGGAATAGTTTCAGTAGAATTGGAACTAGCTTTTCTTTGTATGTCTGGTAGAATTGGGCTGTGAATCTATGTGGTCTGGGGCTTTTTTTTTTTTTTTTTTTTTTTGATTGGTAGGTTTTTTATTACTGCTTCAGTTTCAGAAGTCAATATTTTGTTCATGGCTTCAATTTCTTCCTAAAACTGGAAGGTTGTATGTTTGCAGGAATTAATCCATTGCCTCTAGATTTTCTAGTTTGTGATCACAAAGGTGTTCATAATAGTCTCTGAGGATCTTTTACATTTCTGTGGGATCAGTTGTAATGTCACTTTTGTCATTTCCAATTGTGCTTATTTGGATCTTCTCTCTTTTTTCTTCTTTGGCTAATAGTCTGTCAATCTTGCTTATCCTTTGAAAAAACTAATTTTTGGTTTCATGGATTCTTTGGATGGATTTTGGGGTCTCAGTTTCATTCAGTGGTGCTCTGATTTTAGTTATTTCTTTTCTTCTGCTAACTTTGGGGTTAGTTTGTTCTTACCTTTTCAGCTCCTCTGGTGTGATGTTAGGTTATTAATTTGAGATGTTTCTAACTTTTTGAGTTAGGCGTTTAGCACTATAAACTTTCCTCTTAACACTGCTTTTGCTGCATTCCAGAGATTTTGGTATGTTGTGTCTCTGTTTTCATTTATTTCAAATAAATTTTTTATTTCCGCTTAATTTTGTTTTTACCCAAAAGTCAAATATTAGCAATTTGTTTAATTTCCATGTAATTCTGCTTTTGAGAAATCTCCTTGGTATTGATACCTATTTTTATTCCTCTGTTGTTCAAGTGTACAATTGGTATGGTTTCAGTTTTTTTTAATTGATTGAGACTTGCTTTATGACCAAGCATGTTGTCAATCTTGGAGTATATTCTGTGCCCAGATGAGAAGAATATGTATTCTGTGGTTTATGAGTGAAGTATTCTGTAGATGTATGTCTATTAGGTACAATTGGTCAAGTGTAAAATGTAATAAGTCTAGGATTTATTTGTTAGCTTTCTACCTCAATGATCCTTCTAACACTGTCAGAGAGGTGTTGAAGCCCCCCTCTAATATTGTGTGGCTAAATCTTTTCATAGGTTTAGATGTAGTTGTTTTATAAATCTGGGTACAACAATGTTGGGTGTAAATATATTTAGAATAGCTAAGTCTTCTTGTTGAATTGAACGCTTCATCATTATGTAATGACCTTCTTTTTGTCCTTTTTTACTGTTGTTGGTTAAAAGTCTGTTTTATCTGATATAAGAATAGCAATCCCTGCTCTTTTTTGTTTTCCATTTGCATGGTAGACCTTTCTCCAATCCTTTACTTGGAGCCTATGGGTGTCATTACATGTGAGATGAGTCTGTTGAAAACAGTAGATGGTGGTCGGGCATGGTGGCTCACACCTGTAATCCCAGCACTTTGGGAGGCTGAGGCAGGCAGATCATGAAGTCAGGAGTTAGAGACCAGCCAGTTGGAAAGCAGTCTGGCCAACATGGTGAAATCCCATCTCTACTAAAAATACAAAAATTAACCAGGCACGGTGGTGCACACCTGTAATCTCAGCTACTTGGGAAGCTGAGGCAGGAGAATTGCTTGAGCCCAGGAGGCGGAGGTTGCAGTGAGCCGAGATCACGCCACTGCACTCCAGCCTGGACGACAGAGCAAGACTCCATCTCGGAAAAAAAAAGAAAAAAAAAAGAAAAAGAAAACAGTAGATGGATGGATGGTCTTGTTTTTTATCCAGCTTGCCACTCGGTGCCTTTTAAGTGGGGCATTTAGACCATTTACATTCTAGGTTAATACTGATATCTGAGGTTTTGATCCTATTGTGAAGTTGTTATCTGGCTTGCTTTGTAGTTTCTATCATGTAGTTGCTTTCTAGGGTCTGTGGGCTACGTACCTAAGTGTATTTTTGTGGTAACAAGTAGCATTCTTTCATTTTCTTTTCTTTTCTTTTTTTCTTTTTTTTTTTTGAGACAGAGTCTTGCTCTGTCCCCCAGGCTGAAGTGCAGTGGTGCCATCTCAGCTCACTGTAACCTCTGCCTCATGGGTTGAAACGATTATCGTGCTTCAGCCTCTCAAGTAGCTGGGACTACAGGCACACACCACCATGCCCAGCTAATTTTTGTATTTTTAGTAGAGACAAGGTTTTACTGTGTTGGCCAGGCTATCTTGAACTCCTGACCTCAAGTGATTCATCCGCCTGGACCTCCCAAAGTGCTGGATTATAGGCATGAGCCACCATGCCCCACCCATTCTTTCATTTTCACATTTACAACTCCCTTAAGGACGTCTGTGATGCTGGCCTAGTGGTAACAAATTCCCTAAGGGCTTGCTTGTCTGGAAAATATTTTATTTACCCTTTATTTAAGAAGCTTAGTTTAGCAATATATGAAATTCCTTTTTGAAATTTCTTGTCTTTAAGAATGCTGAATATAGGTTCCCAACCTCTCCTGGCTTGTGAGCTTCTGCTGAGAAGTCTGCTGTTAGCCTGATGGGGTTTCTTTTGTATGTGACCTAACCTTTTTATCTAGCTGCCTTTATGAATTTTTTCTTTAGTGTTGTCTCTGGACAGTCTGGTGACTATGCCTTGGTGCTGTTCATTTTGTACAGTACCTCACAGGTGTTCTCTGAATTTCTGGTATCTGGATATCAACCTCTCTAACAAAATGAGAAAATCTTCCTTTAATTATTCCCTCAAATGTTTTTTCCAGGTTGTTTGCTTTTTCTTCTTCTCTCCCAGGAAGGCCAATAATTTGTATGTTAGGTTGCTTTACAAAATTCCATATTTCTTGAATACTGTTCATTTTTTAACATTCTTTTTTCTTTATTTTTGTCTGACTGAATTAATTTGAAAGACTGGTCTTCAAGTTCTGAAATTCTTCTGCTCAGTCCAGTCTATTGACAAAGCTTTCCAGTGTATTTTGAAATTCCTTAAGTGAGTTTTTCAATTCCAGAAGAAGCTCTGATTTCTTTTTAGGTTGTTTACCTCTTCCATCATTTACTGGATTGCTTTAGAAGTTTCTTCATATTGATTATCAACCTCATCTTGGATTTCATTGAGCTTCCTTGTAATCCATGCTTTGAATTTATTAGCTATCATTTCTTCA
>NW_016836763.1:0-343 GCF_001698545.2 Rhinopithecus bieti | reverse complement strand
TTGAAAGTAAGAGACAGTTGAACCCTCGTGTTGCCATTCATACAAGTCCCTATTTAAAAACAAGTGATTATGCTACCTTTGCACGGTCAGGGTACCGCGGCCGTTAAACATGTGTCACTGGGCAGGCAGTGCCTCTAATACTAGTAATGCTAGAGGTGATGTTTTGGTAAACAGGCGGGGCTAGGTTTGCCGAGTTCCTTTTACTTTTTTTAACCTTTCCTTTAGAGCATGCCTGTGTTGGGTTAACAGTATGGATAATACTGGCTTGTTTGTAATTATTAGTATTGGGCTGTTAAGTATCAATGAAGTTTTTGGTCTGATTTAGGCTTATGCGTAGGAGAAT
>NW_016836762.1:0-800 GCF_001698545.2 Rhinopithecus bieti | reverse complement strand
CAAGGCTTAGGCAAGTGGTCCAAAATTAATGATATACAAGGATTTTGGGCCTTGCGTTCTCGTCCGGACCTGTGAGGCCAGTGTTCCTTGGCTCAAGTCATGTTGGCTAAAGACGCAGGCCTAACAAAGTCTGAAAGAGAGGAGTCATCTTTCCTGTCTGAGTTGCCCGAAGACCTTACTTCCCCTCCCTCCCTTCCACTCCCGCCGTACATCCCACCTCCCCCTCCCGCTTCGGCCCCACCTCCTCTTTCAGCTCCACCACCCCATCCCGCTCTGGCAGTTGTTCTGCCTCCCTCCTCAGCCCCTCCAGCCATTGTTGAGGCTACACTTCCCTCCGACCCCTTGGCACTTCCGCCTGGTCATCTTAGTTAGCCTATCTCTGCCCATACCCACTCTAAAGACTGCCTAACTGCCCCCGCTCCTACTCCCACCCTTTCCAACCCCCCTGTGGTCTTTGCACCCTTGCGTGAGGTGGCCAGAGCAGAGGGCGTAGAGTTCATGTTCCCTTTTCATTAGCAGATCTTTCAAAGATTGAAAGATGCCTAGGGGATTTTTCTGCCAACCCTACAATTCATACCGAAGAGTTTAGATACCTTTGCCAGACCTACGATTTAACCTGGCATGATCTCCAGGTTATTCTTACCTCTACTCTAAACCCTGAGGAGCAAGAGCGCATCCTAGTGGCCGCCAGGCAGCATGCCAACCAATTACACTTAACAGACCCTGCGTTCCCACTAGGGAAACAAGCAGTCCCCTCTATAGACCCAGACTGGAACTAAAAGTAGGGCAGCCAGGCCGCC
>NW_016836761.1:0-1800 GCF_001698545.2 Rhinopithecus bieti | reverse complement strand
GTAACCATGCTGTGTGTCCCAGGAGCTTAGAAAGTACCACTGCATCAATGCCTCCACAGGTGAGGCCGGGGGCAGAAGCCAACCTCAAGCAGTTACGGTCCTCCGTGGGGCTGGCGTCCAGGCAGGAAGGCGGCTCAGCAGCTCTCCTCTCACTGTGGAACTTCCTAAGTCCCCACATGAACAGACCCTAAATAACACGCAACAAACAACAGGAGCGAGAATGCTACCAGGAGCTTCTGAGATGAACAAGCTGGGCTGATCGTGAGACACCTGACGGGGATGGTGCCAGAGCTCCTCCCAGTGACCTGTGAGGACAGTGCTGCCAGCGTCTCCCCAAAACCAGCCCAAGTCGGTTTAGAGTCGAAGCTTCCCAGGTGTGGTCAGATCCATTCAATCCCACAGTCTGAACCTCCTAGGCCGTCTCATGGCCCTCATCTCACAGTTGGGAACCAGGACACTGCACCATAGACCCGGCCCTGAGCCCCCGTTCCTTCTTCTACACCACACACCAGTACAGTGAGCACTTAGGGACTGGGCATTCACGTAAAATAGTGCTTAACTAAAACTTCTGATTTAGAAAATGTTTAATTCCTACTCACAGAGCTGAAAGTGTTCTGTCCTAGGAGGCGGCAGCTGTAATTAAGCCTGAAAGAAGAAGAAGGAATCAGAGCAGTGCCAAGTATTAAATATTCCTCTATATCTATTCACCACGTCACCACGCTCCTGTCACCTGCTTCATTTTCTACCCTTAAAAGACACAATAGTTACTTTGCAAAATAGACAACCTGTTTTACTGATGCTTAGCTATAAAGTAAGGAGCTATGTATCCAAAAGGGACATATGGGAAAACAGAAAATGTCCACAAGTGGTTGGGTGGGAGGGCAGGCCCAGCAGCATCTGGCTCTATTCCATTGTGAGCCAGCCATGTGGGCTGGACAGCTCACTTAGCCACTGAAATTACATCATCTAAGATTTTGTTGCAGTTACTTTGATAAATTCTCCCTCCTGCTATGAAGAGTAAGGTTTAGTTGCCCTTTCTTTCTTTCTTTCTTTCTTTCTTTCTTTCTTTCTTTCTTTCTTTTTTTTTTTTTTTTTTGCATCAGAGTCTCACTCTGTTACCCAGGCTGGAGTGCAGTATTACAATCATGGCTCATCGCGGCCTTGACCTTCTGGTTCAAGCAATCCTCCTGCCTCAGCCTTCTAAGTAGCTGGGACCCACAGGCGAGTTTCATTTCTTTGCTAACAAATTCCTAATTCACCACGCAGCAGGCCTGTCTGGTCCATCTGCCTGGACGTCCACCTTGCTGACCGGCTGTGTGGTCTCTAAAGTGGATGCACTCCGGTTGCCCAGACTCTGCACGTGATGCTGAATCTCCAAGTCTGCCACCATCTAAGGGACTGACAGCCCAGAGAATCCCGATGTGCCACTGTGAGCCGGGCTTTATTCCACAGGGCGACTCTGCTTCCCGTGACGAGATGCAGCACGTGAGCACAGATCAAAGGGGATCAGCAACTAACCCATTCCCCAGGTACTAAGCAGAGGACCAAGAGTTGAGTTCCTTATTTGCTATAGGCTTGATTCAAAACAACTTTCTGGGATCCTGGGGACAAATATCTCGAACTGGTATTATTAAACTAGTAATAGAAAGGTTAATACAATAAATTACTATGTCAACATGGCACCCCCTACAGTCAGATGAAGTGCACTCTCTGTGGCTACGATGAGGCCTGTAGAGAAATGTAACCAGCATCACAGGGAGGAAGGTCGAACCCAAAGCCCCACGGCACTAACTCCTGTAC
>NW_016836760.1:0-344 GCF_001698545.2 Rhinopithecus bieti | reverse complement strand
TCTCGGCCTCCCAAAGTGCTGGGATTACAGGCTTGAGCCACCGCGCCCGGCCTATCACTGTAATTTTTAAATAAGCCAACATAAAGGCATAGTAATCACTTTCCCTGATCCTTTCTTTGATAGTAACATACTATAAAGTTTTCTCTCCTTTCTTTTTTAGACCTAAGAATATATATATCACTCCATAGCAGCATATTGAGATATTTAAGCTTTTTAAAATTTGTATTTCCATTTGCCTGGTATAACTTTGCTCCTCCATTTACTTAAGTTTTCATGAGGTAAAATTTACATACCATAAAATTCGCTCATTTGAAGTGTACAATTCAGTGACTGTTAGTAAATTT
>NW_016836759.1:0-1524 GCF_001698545.2 Rhinopithecus bieti | reverse complement strand
GGTGACGCTTGGGTGTCTTTGGGCCTTAAAAGTTCACTCTCCAAACACATCAAATTTGTTCCACCCTACAGGGACTTTTGTTTGTTTTCTTTTAATAGACTGAATTCTTTGGAATCCTTTTAGATTTACAAAACAGTCAGGAAGACAGTTCAGAGAGTTCTCATAAAACCCCACCCAGCTGCCTCTATGATTAGCATCTTACCTTGGTAGGGTACATTTGTCACAACTAATGAGCCAATACCACCAATGCCTCATTACTAACTGCAGCCCGCACTTGACTCAGATTTCCTTCGTCTTACCGAATGCCTTCGCCTGCCCTAGGATCCCACCCAGGACCCCACGCTGCATTTAGTCCTCCTGTCTCATTGGGCTCCTCCACGGTGTAATAGTTTCTCAGACTTTCCTTGGTTTTGCTGGCCTTGACAGTTTTGAGGTGTGGTCGGGATTTTGTAGAATGTGCCTCCGTTGGGATTTGTCTGAAGTTTTCTCATGATTAGATTGGAGTTATTATGGGTTCTTGGGGGACAGACCTCAGAGGCGCAGTGCCATCCACATCACATGGTCCCAGGGCCACACGCGGTCAACAGGACTCCCCACTGTTGACCTTGACCCTGGCCACCTGGCTGAGGGGCGTTGGTCAGGTTTCTCCTTGTAAAGATTCTCTTTTCCTCCCGCTCCCTCCGGTCCTCTCTGGAAGGAAGTCTCTGTGTGCAACCCACACTTAAGGAGCAGGAGTTGGCCGAGCGCGGTGGTTCACGCCTGTAATCCCAGCACTTTGAGAGACTGAGGTGGGCGAATCGTGACGTCAGGAGTTCGAGACCAGCCTGGCCAACATGGTGAAACCCTGTCTTTACTAAAATACAAAATTAGCCAGGTGTGGTGGTGGGCGCCTCTGATCCCAGCTACTCGGGAGGATGAGGCAGGAGAATCGCTTGAACCTGTGAGGCGGAGGTTGCAGTGAGCTGAGATTCGCGACGCTGCACTCCAGCCCGGGTGACAAAAGTGAAACTCTGTCTCAAAAAAAAAAAAAAGAAGAGCAGGAGTCTTGGTCCCTGCCTTCAGTGTGGAGCCACTACATCAATTATTTGGAATTCTTCTGCCCGGGAGATTCCCCTCTTACCCTCCATTTACTCAGTTATTCCATTATTGACTTATTTAAGCACGGATTAGTGGATATCTATTTTACACTTTGGGTTATAATCAAATACTACTTTAGTTTTGCTTAAATTACTTTAACTCTTTCAGCTGGTTCCATGTCCCTTTGACACACCCCCCGATGTGGGATTTCACTCCTTCCCCAATGCAGGCAGCGACTCACTCTCCTGGCACCACAGGCCAGGCTCGGCCTGTCCATTTCTTGGCCCAGTCCTAGAATCTGCCTTTTCTCTGAGCCCTGACTTTTGTTGTTGTTGGGTAAAGGTATTAGAAACCGAGATCTCTTTGGGTGCTAGGTATGCTTGCTGCTATATGGAAATCTTTTCTTCCAAAAAATTAAGCTTTTTTTTTTGTTGTTGTTGTTGTTTT
>NW_016836758.1:0-801 GCF_001698545.2 Rhinopithecus bieti | reverse complement strand
TTTATTTCACTGAGCAGTGGTTTGTAATTCTCCTTGAAGAGGTCCTCTGCATCCCTTGTAAGTTAGATTCCTAGATATTTTATTCTCTTTGAAGCAGTTGTGAATGGGAATTCACTCATGATTTGGCCCTCTGTTTGTCTGTTGTTGGTGTATAGGAATGCTTGTGATTTTTGCACACTGATTTTGTATCCTGAGACTTTGCTGAAGTTACTTATCAGCTTAAGGAGATTTTGGGCTGAGACAATGGGGTTTTCTAAATATACAATCATGTCATCTGCAAACAGGGACAATTTGACTTCCTCTTTTCCTAAACTGGATACCCTTGATTTCTTTCTCCTGCCTGATGCCCTGGCCGGAACTTCCAACACTATGTTGAATAGGAGTGGTGAGAGAGGGCATCCCTGTCTTGTGCCAGTTTTCAAAGGGAATGCTTTCAGTTTTTGCCCATTCAGTACGATATTGACTGTGGGTTTGTCATAAATAGCTCTTATTATTTTGAGATACATCCCATCAGTACCTAATTTGTTGAGAGATTTTAGCAAGAAGGGCTGTTGAATTTTGTCGAAGGCCTTTTCTGCATCTATTGAGGTAATCATGTAGTTTTTGTCTCTGGTTCTGTTTATACGATGCATTACGTTTATTGATTTGCGTATGTGGAACCAGCCTTGGATCCCAGGGATGAAGCCCACTTGATCATGGTGAGTAAGCTTTTTGATGTGCTGCTGGATTTGGTTTGCCAGTATTTTATCAAGGATTTTTGTATCGATGTTCATCAGGGATATTGGTGTAAAATTCTTTTTT
>NW_016836757.1:0-1219 GCF_001698545.2 Rhinopithecus bieti | reverse complement strand
ACTACAGCTGCATGCCACCATGCCCCACTTTTGTACTTTTTGTACTTTTTGTACTTTTAGTAGAGACAGGGTTTCACCATGTTGGCCAGGATGGTGTCGATCTCTTGACCTCATGATCCACCTGCCTCAGCCTCGAAAAGTGCTGGGATTACAGGCGTGAGCCACCGCGCCTGGCCAGTATTACACTTCTTTTTTTTTTTTTGAGATGGAGGTCCACTCTTGTTGCCCGGGCTGGAGTGCCATGGCACGATCTCAGCTCAGTGCAGCCTCCGCCTCTGAGGTTCAAGCAATTCTGCCTCAGCCTCCCGAGTAGCTGGAACTACAGGCGTACACCCATGCCTGGCTAATTTTTTTTTTTTTTTTTGAGATGGAGTTTCATTCTTCTTGTCCAGGCTGGAGTGCAATGGCACGATCTCGGCTCACCACAACCTCTGCCACCCGGGTTCAAGCAGTTCTCCTGCCTCAGCCTCCCAAGTAGCTGCGATTACAGGCATGTGCCACCATGCCCAGCTAATTTTGATTTTTATAGAGAAGAGGTTTCTCCATGTTGGCTAGGCTGGTCTTGAACTCCCAACCTCAGGTGATCCACCCTCCTTGGCCTCCCAGAGTGCTGGGATTACAGGCGTGAGCCACAGCACCCGGCCTTTTTTTTTTTTTGTATTTTAGTAGAGATGGGGTTTCACCGTGTTACTGAAGCTGGTCTTGAACTCCTGAGCTCAGGCAATCCGCCCACGTTGGCCTCCCAAACTGTTAGGATTACAGGAGTGAGCCACCGAGCCCAGCCCAATATTGCACCTCTTAAATTCACTTCTCTATTCCTTTTCTTAAATGTTATCTTCTCATAATTTTAAGAGTGAAGATTTTTTCGAGGGCCAGGCATGGTGGCTCACGCCTGTAATTCCAGTACTTTGGGAGGCCCAGGTGGGTAGATCACTTGAGGTCAGGAGTTCAAGACCAGCCTGGCCAACATGGTGAAACCCCCTCTCTGTAAAAAATAGAAAAGTTCGCTGGGTGTGGTGGTGCATGCCTGCAGTCCCAGCTACTTGAGAGACTGAAGCATGAGAATTGCTTGAACCCGGGAACTCAGGAGGCAGAGGTTGTAGTGAACCGAGATCGTACCACTGCACTCCAGGCTGGGCAACAGAGTGACACTCAGCCAGAAAAAAAAAAAAAAAAAAGGCTGAGGCAGCAGCTCACGCCTGTAATCCCAGCACTTTGG
>NW_016836756.1:0-1959 GCF_001698545.2 Rhinopithecus bieti | reverse complement strand
ACTATTCTGACCATGGATATATAGTCACAATTTTTCTTTCTCTATTAAAAACCATAATGCTTGTCCATTGTAGGCACTGTGGGCCATTTGTATATTAATAGGTCTCATTGCATAAGATTTTTTGCAGACTAATGAATTGTATTTGGCGGGAGGCATGGCAGTAAGAGGACTGAGAGCGCAGTAGCATTGTTTAACATTCTTTTAAACTGTGTGGACCCTGTAAAATCATATACTTTTTATGTTGACTTATCTTTTCCAATGTCTCTTCATTTTGAGCAAGGACAAAACAGAAAAATATTTGGAAAATGTACATAGGGTTGTCCATGAAAGAAATACCATATTCCTAAATCCAGTTACCTTCTTTACTCTTCATTGAAAATAAGCATCACCAAAATTATTTGAAGCTCTCTGTACTCACCACAGGAAGGGATCTTCTTGTAATGGTGTATTTTGTGCAAACTTATTAACATTACCCTTTACAAGGACCTGTGTGCATTTTCCCCTTCTTTATCATTTCTGTGATTTAAAAATAGATAAAATAACTTGCTGAAGCAGGTAACATTGAAGAAGTATATGTAACCTATATAAAAAGGGGAGAAGAATAATCAAATGAGATTTATGAGAGACACGTGATTCAAGGCAGGGCATAAATATAGGAAAGCTATAATAAAAAAGCAAAAGAGTATGATAGTCCTAGCTAAGAAGTCAGTATACACAAGCAGTTCTCAGATTGATTGAAGGGTGTGACTCATTAGATCTAAAATTAGGGGTGAGAATTTCATTCCTGAAAAATTCCCAGGCAATGCAGATGCTATTGGTCCATGGACCATACCTTCAACAGCACAGGTACATATGCATTGACCCTCTTAGCCCTGCAGACTGGTATGAAGGTAGAAGATGAAATTAACATTGCTAAATGAAAAATTGCAGGGAGGGGGAAAGAATGGCTGAAAAATAATTAAATTGTGCAGCTGTAACAACAAAATGTTATCTCCAAGAACCCTGAACCCCATAGTCATTTAAAAATTTTGTGCCTTTAGGCAACATTGGCCTGAATATACATCTATAACGAGATATTCTTATTTATCATTTTAGCACAGCACAGTGAATATTCATTCCATGCCAGGGATTGTGCTGTATGGAAATACAGAAGCCAAAGTTCTTGTTCCCTTGTTTTTTGCCTCCCAGAGTTGCAGGTTTATAGATAGAAAATATATAGATGCATAAATACAAACACAAATGATTATATGTAATTAATGTGTCCTATTCCTTTACAATGTGGTTTCAAATCTCATGCTCCATTCCAATCCTGTTGGAAAATTTTATTTTATTTTATTCTAACTCCCTATGTTAAATGAAAGGGCCCTAAAGTTTTACTAAATCCAAGATTGTTTAGCAAGAAGTGGGATATTTTAATCCATCCAGCAGAGATCCCCTTCACAGTGTGGCACTGGTGTGGAAAAGCCACCACCTTGACACATTATGGCACTGCTGACCTAAGCAGTTGTTTCTAGAAGTGGAAGAGTAGAGGAGGAGCATCTTTCAAGTGTTACGGCTTCGCTATGTAGTTATGAGCTCTAAATGTCATAATACTTTAAATACTTCAGAAACACAGTTCTTTGGTTTAAATACTTTTGAGGCACAGCTCAAAGTTTTCTCAAGGATTCACAAATATGACAAGTCTGGTGGGTGTAGCCCCATAATACCTGACTTATATAGTTTGAAATCAGCTGTGTTTTTTTGTATTCTTTCCACAATGTTAACTTTGAAATGAAGCGCTAAACAATTCCGCTCCTACTCTTGAGTCTCATCCCCATCTGCTCTGCTCTTCAGCTTCCTCCACATGACTTTTGCTGTCTCCCCAAAATAGCACACCTCTACTTTGCGCTTTCTGTTTTCTTTCCTGCAATGTTGTTCACCCAGATAACCAGCTGCAGGGCCCACATTCTCATGTTATTT
>NW_016836755.1:0-800 GCF_001698545.2 Rhinopithecus bieti | reverse complement strand
ATATTTTCTGAAAGATCTATTGACACCAATTCCACTTTTAATGCTTTTATTTAGTATGAACTCTCTGATATTGAATAAGATGTGAGAAGATATAAATGATGTTCACAATTTTTTTTTCCAGACAGTCTCCCCCTCTGTTGCCCAGGCTAGTATAAATGCTTTCCTTTGCAATAAGGCATGAGCATTGGTTAAATGTTTTGCCACATTGATCGTACTAGTTTTCTCCAGTATGAGTTATCTTACCTACAATCAAGTGTGACAGCCATTTAAAGGCTTTGCCACATTCTTCACATTTCTAGGATTTCTCACCAGTATGATTTATTTTATAATCAGAAAAGTTTCAGGTGTTGCCAAAAGTATTGTCACATCTTTCAGGTTTGTAGTTTCTCTCTAGTATGAATTAGCCTGTGTCTGTTAAGAATTGAGGATCTGTTAGAGGCTTTCCCACATTCTTCACACGTGTATGGTTTCTCTCCAGTATGAGTTGTCTTATATCTGGTAAGCCTTAAGGACTGGTTAAAGGCTTTGCCACATTCCACACAATTGTAGGAATTCCCTGCAGTATGAATTACCTTATGTTTAGTAAGGATTGAGGAACAGTTAAAAAATCTGCCACGTTCTTCACATTTGTAGGGTTTCCCTTCTGTATAAATTCCCTTACGTTCAGTAAGGGTTGAGAACTAATTGAAAGTTTTGCCACATTTTTCACATTTGTAGGGTTTTCCTCCAGTATGAATTCTCTTATGAGTAGTAAGGTGTGAGGATTGGTTGAACTCTTTATCACATTCTTCACATTTGTG
>NW_016836754.1:0-1383 GCF_001698545.2 Rhinopithecus bieti | reverse complement strand
AAAAAAAAAAAAAAAAAAAAAGGAAAACCTAGAAGAAATGGATAAATCCCTGGACATATACAACCTATTAAGATTGAACCATGAAGAAAGAGAGAACATCAGCGAACCAATAGGTAGTAACAAGTTCAAAGCTGTAATAAAAAGTCCCCCATCAAAGAAAAGCCTGGGACCTGATGCCTTCACTGCTGAATTCTACCAAACATTTAAAGAATAACTAATACTAATCCTACTCCAATCCTTCAAGAAAAGTGAAGAGGAGGGAATACTTCCAACCTCATTCTACAAGACTGGCATTACCCTGAAGCCCAAACCAGAGAAGGACACACAAAAAAGGAAAACTGTACGCAAGTATCACTGATGAAGATAGATGCAGAAATTCTCAACAAAATTCTAGCAAAACGAATTCAACAACGCATTAAAAAAATTATTCACCATGTTCAACTGAGATTCTTGCCAGGGATGTAAAGATGGTTCAACATACACAAATCAGTAAATGTGATACATTGCATTAACAGAACCAGGAACAAAAATCACATGATTATTTGATTAGTTGTCAAAAAGCATTTTATAAAATTAAACATCCTTTTATGATAAACATCCTCATCAAAATGGGTATAGAAGGAGCTTACCACACTTATACTCTCCCAAGACTAAACCAGGAAGAAGTTGAATCCCTGAATAGACCAATAGCAGGCCCTGAAATTGAGGCAATAATTAATACCCTACCAACCAAAAAAAGTCCAGGGCCAGACGAATTCACAGCCGAATTCTACCAGAGGTACAAGGAGGAGTTGGTACCATTCCTTCTGAAACTATTCCAATCAGTAGAAAAAGACCCTAACTCATTTTACGAGGCCAACATCATCCTGATACCAAAGCGTGACAGAGATACAACAAAAAAAGGAGAATTTTAGATCAGTATCCCTGATGAACATCGATGCAAAAATCCTCAATAAAATACTGGCAAACCGAATCCAGCAGCACATCGAAAAGCTTACCCACCATGATCAAGTGGGCTTCATCCCTGGGATGCAAGGCTGGTTCAACATATGCAAATCAATAAACATAATCCAGCATATAAACAGAACCAAAGACAAAAACCACATGATATTCTCAATACATGTAGAAAAGGCCTTTGACAAAATTCAACAGCCCTTCATGCTAAAAATTCTCAGTAAATTCGATATTGATGGAACGTACCTCAAAATAATAAGAGCTATTTATGACAAACCCACAGTAAATATCATACTGAATGGACAAAAACTGGAAGCATTCCCTTTGAAAACTGGCACAAGACAGGGATGCCCTCTCTCACCACTCCTATGCAACATAGTGTTGGAAGTTCTGGCTAGGACAATCAGGCAAGAGAAAGAAATAAAAGGT
>NW_016836753.1:0-797 GCF_001698545.2 Rhinopithecus bieti | reverse complement strand
TTTTACCATTATGTAATACCCTTCTTTGTCTTTTTTTTTATCTTTTTTATTTTTTTTTATTTTTTTGGTCTTTGTTGGTTTAAAGTCTGTTTTATCAGAGACTAGGATTTCAGCCCCTAATTTTTTTTTTCTTTCCATTTGCTTGGTAAATCTTCTTCCATCCCTTTATTTTGAGCCTATTTGTGTCTTTGCACATGAGATGGGTCTCCCGAATACAGCACACTGATGGGTCTTGACTCTGTCCAATTTGCCAGTCTGTGTCTTTTAATTGGGGCACTTAGCCTGTTTACATTGAAGGTTAATATTGTTATGTGTGAATTTGATCCTGCCATTATGACGCTAGCTGGTTATTTTGCCTGTTAGTTGATGCAGTTTCCTCATAGTGTTCTATGAATTCTTTACAATTCGTTATGTTTTGCAGTGGCTGGTACCAGTGTCTCCTTTCCATATTTAGTGCTTCTTCCACGAGCTCTTGTAAGGCAGGCCTGGTGGTGACAAAATCTCTCAGCGTTTGCTTGTCTGTAAAGGATTTTATTTCTCCTTCACTTATGAAGCTTAGTTTGGCTGGATATGAAATTCTGGGTTGAAAATTCCTTTCTTTAAGAATGTTGAATATTGGCCCCATTCTCTTCTGGCTTGCAGGATTTCTGCCAAGAGATCCACTGTTAGTCTGATGGGCTTCCTTTTGTGGGTAACCCAACCTTTCTCTCTCGCTGCGTTTAACATTTTTTCTCATTTCAATCTTGGTGAATCTGATGATTATGTGTCTTGGGATTGGTCTTCTTGAGGAGTATCTT
>NW_016836752.1:0-344 GCF_001698545.2 Rhinopithecus bieti | reverse complement strand
CATGGCCCACGGGAGGCAGGATGTCCTCACACAGGTTTGAAGAAGGGGCTGGGGGCTGGGATGCCTGTGCCTTTCACAGGGCGTGTAGCCCACCCCACACCTCACTCTCTTGGGTCTAGCTGCTAAACTGACTTCCAGAATTCCGGAATCACAAACTCAACGGGTTGGAAACAGTGCAGGGACTGAGTCACTGGTTCCATGAACTTGGGGTGGGGTCTGAGAATCTGCATTTCTCACAAGTCCCAGGTAACGCTGATGCTGAAGGCCCAGGGACCATACTTTGAAGACCCCTGGCCTGGAGGCGAGGTCGAGGGCCAGGAGTCTAAGCAGGCCAGAGCCAGCCT
>NW_016836751.1:0-1377 GCF_001698545.2 Rhinopithecus bieti | reverse complement strand
CCCGAACAGACATTTTGTCTAGATATGGATTTTCCTTCCCACTTGCAGTGCTTTTGAGAAAACCAATATTTGTATTTTGGCTTCCAAAATTCTGGAAAATGCTAGTTCCTCAACTTCCTAGGGTTATTAATTCTGGAGACTCTAGTATACACTGCAAGAAAACCTGTAGGCCATCCACTCGAGTGCCCAAATGGAGTCACTCTTAAATAACGAGCCCTGCATGTTTCCAGAAACTCTATTTATCAGTGAAAAGTTTACTATGGCAGCCATTTTGCCACCCAGGACAATTGGAGAATGGCAGATATTAGGGACCATTAACTCTGTAAAAGCTGTAGAAGACTGCAGTGAAGAATCACAGTTACAGAACGAAAAGTGACAGTCTTCTATTTTGGATGTTTGTACAAAGAGGATATATAATTAATAAAGTGGTTGAGGAACAGGTTTCTGCCTTAATACCAAAAACTAACATAGAAACCTGTAAAGGTGTCTGAGTATAGTAATCTTTTTTATGTGTATCTGCTTAAGATTTAAAACTGAAGCTTTCTTTTTTAACCTTTTTAAAATTTTGATGCCAGAAGGGTACATGTACAGGTTTCTCACCTGGGTATAATTGCATAATGCCAAGGTTTGGGCTTCTACTGAACCCATCACCCAAATAGTGAAGAGAGTGTCCAATAGGTAGTTTTTCAACCCTCCGACCCGCTCCCTTCCTCCCCTCCACCTCCATTTTGGAGTCCTCAGAGTCAATGCTTTCTACCTTTATGTTCATGTGTACCCATTGTTTAGCTCCCACCTATGAATGAGAACGTGCTGTATCTCATTTTCTGATTATCGGATTTTGCTTCTGCGTTTCACTTAAAAGTGAAGTTTTCACCGGTGGCTTTCATAAGTGGTTCACGCCTGTAATCCCAGGATTTGGGAGGCAGAAGTTTATAGATGCCATAATTCCATATCAGTAAGGGAGATATGACAAAGTAAACAAAGTGTTTGGACTCTTTAACTGGAGAAATATTACTTTCTGTGAATACATCTGATCTACAAAAGAAGCCACTTACGTACTTATAAATATTCTGTTGATATGTCTTGTAGAGTTTCATCTGCAATACTTGGTTTAAAACAGAACAGAGTATCAATACTTTGTGACACAACAACATCACATTTGGATCTTGTAAAACTGAGTCACTAATCTCTCTTTGCACAGTCTTATCCAAATTTAGCCTTAAGATTTTTATTGAACAATACCAGTCACAGTGGCATCCTGCAAAAGAACTTTCAGTAAGCTGAAGCTGAATAAAAATCACTTGAGATCATCACTTGGTCAAGAGAAATTGTCACACATGGCAATTGTTCTCATTGAAAATGAGGTCGACAAAGTAG
>NW_016836750.1:0-988 GCF_001698545.2 Rhinopithecus bieti | reverse complement strand
GTCACGCCCAGCTAATTTCATATTTTTAGTCAAGATGGGGTTTCTCCTTGTTGGTCAGGCTGGTCTTGAACTCCTAACCTCAGGTGATCTGCCAGCTTCGGCCTCCCAAAGTGCTTGGATTACAGGTGTGAGCCAATGTGCCCAGCTAGAATTTTTTTTTATAACATCAAAGTTGGTAAAGTTCTTAGTTTTTGTTGTCTTCAAGTAATCTCTGTATTACTTTTTCCTTATATTTTTCTTCTAACATTTCTTTCATAAATATATTGATTTACTTTATAGTGTCCAATAAGCTTTACATTGCATGTTTAGGGTTTTACAATTTTATGTTTCTGTGTTATATATTTTAGAATATGCCACCTCATAGCAGTTAATTGTGTTTTGATGTTTTAGGTTATATTATAATTTTGTATGACAATATTGAAGTCTGTACTTCAATGGGTAGAGCAAAATCAAATATTAATCATTCATATGTGTTGCCAACATAGTTATCTTTATGTTTGCTTGTATAAATATTATCTCCATATCTTTTATGACTATATTTTTTCTGTAGGTTTGTTGTGAATGGTTGTTTAATCTTTTCTAGGTAAGCAGTCATAATAATTTTACTAGTTTAAGCATCTATTTGTGAATCTATATTATTTTTGTATGGGGAAAAATTTTGGACTTGATAATTTATAAACTTATCAGAACTTTATTAAGTATTGTTCATTTTACTTGTCAAAACCACATAACAATATTTACAATCAAATGTTTTTAAATATTCAGTTTAGACATGTTAATTATATTGACAATGCTATGCAACATATCCCTAGAATGTTTTTATCTCACAAAGCTAAATCTCAATACACATTGAACAACTACCAATTTTTTTCATTTCCTGGTGCTTTTCAAACACCACTCTGTTTTCTGTTTTTAAGATGTAACTGCTACATATATCTCATTCAATCTCTGACTTTGTGTGACTGGCTCATTTCATTTTGCATAATAT
>NW_016836749.1:0-1377 GCF_001698545.2 Rhinopithecus bieti | reverse complement strand
CGGTACTGCTGGCTGCCCCGGCTGGTCAGTGGGGCAAAGCCAGGCATGAAGAAATGCAGCCGGGGAAACGGGACCATGTTCACGGCCAGCTTCCGCAGGTCAGCATTCAGCTGGCCGGGGAAGCGCAGGCACGTGGTGACCCCGCTCATGGTGGCAGACACCAGGTGGTTCAGGTCACCATAGGTGGGCGTGGGCAGTTTTAGGGTCCTGGAACAGATGTCCTATCTTCGTTATCTATACAGAAGGTCTCATCTGCATTTTCTATGAGCTGGTGGACCGAGAGGGTGGCATTATAGGGCTCCACCACCGTGTCTGACACCTTGGGCGAGGGCAGGATGCTGAATGTGTTTATGATCCTGTCTGGGTACTCCTCCCGGATCTTACTGAGCAGAAGGGTGCCCATCCCAGACCCCGTCCCCCCACCCAGGGAGTGGGTCAGCTGGAAACCCTGCAGGCAGTCACAGCTCTCAGCCTCCTTTCTGACCAAGTCCATCACTGACTCCATCAGCTCCGCCCCTTCTGTGTAGTGCCCCCTGGCCCAGTTGTTTCCGGCCCCACTCTGACCTGTAAGACAGTACAGCCAGTCACTCGATGGCCAGGTATACGGTCATCAGTGGTCACCATAATGCAAAAAGGGCCAAGTGTCACGTGAGGTGAGAGCGCCATTCGCCCTGCAGGTGGACCAAATGAAACCCCTCCCCCAGAGTTACAGGACAGCAGCCTCCCCTGTTAGAAATTAAGTCAGGAGTCAAACCTGAGACAGGCTAACAGACCTCCCTGCAGGTGGCTCCTGCCCATTTTCAGGGAAGGCAGTAGCCACGGCCCCAGCTCAGCTCCCTGCAGGGAGTTTACATCAGTAGCTCTTCACCTTGAGGAGACACCTGGGCCTTCCTCCCAAAGCCCGTTTAGGAGGCAGTTGGAGCGACTTGACTCAGAGGATAGGAGGGTGTTCAGGGGCCCTGAACAGTTCCCAAGACGATGACCTTGGGTCACTCCTAGATTTTCAGCGGCTAAGGAACTTCACCCCAGTCCTCCCCAACAGCTCACCAAAGATGAAGTTGTAGGGCCTGAAGATCTGCCCGAAGGGCCCCGAGCGCACAGAGTCCATGGTGCCCGGCTCCAGATCCACCAGCACAGCGCGGGGCACGTACCTGCCACCTGAGAGGGGCGGGGGGCATGAGCGAGGGGAGGGCCGCGTTCCCAGGAGGGCAGTGGGGGAGGGTCGGGGGTCTCACCGCAGGCCTCGTTGTAGTACACGTCGATGCGCTCCAGTTGCAGGCGGCTGTCCCCGTGGTAGGTGCCCGCGGAGTCGATGGCGTGTTCATCCGAGATCACCTCCCAGAACTGCGAGACGGGAGGGGCCGGACAGGCCAGGGC
>NW_016836748.1:0-358 GCF_001698545.2 Rhinopithecus bieti | reverse complement strand
TTTTCTGCTTATTAAATCCTGAATGATATTCCAGTATTTTTATATTGCAAATTATTTCTACTGAATGATTTGGTGACAAATTCTCATTGCTTTTAGATATTGGCTTTCAGTAAAAACACTGCAATAATTATAGATATGCAAACAGCTTTTTATATAACCATATATATGACAGTTTATATATGTGTTGCATTCTCTTTTATTATTCTACTTTTTAACCTTTATATTCATAGTAAATTGTTTTAATTCTGTAGCTTTGTAATGTGTTTTGAAATCAGGAACTGTAATGCCTTCAACAAGGTTTCTTTTTTTGAGGATTGTTGAGGATTCTATTTTCTCTTGATATTCTATATACTTTTGG
>NW_016836747.1:0-783 GCF_001698545.2 Rhinopithecus bieti | reverse complement strand
TACTATAGTATTTACAGTACCATAAATGCATCTGTTTCCCTTGTTCAGCAATCTCTGAGCTGGAACAGTGTTCTGTGTTTGCCAAGGGAGACAGGGCCAATGCCCAGGACACGCAGGACGTAGGGGCAGAAGGTGGCGTATCGTGGGGTTTCTGGTCGATCTGCAGGGCCCAGCTTCTCCATGAACAGTGGGCTGTAGTGAGAAGCTTGCCAAGACACGCATATCGACTGGAGTTGGATTCTCCCCATCCTTAGCCCTGTGGTCCTTTGGCCTCAGCCATGGGTGCTCAGAGTCCTGTCAGGGTGGACAAATGTTTCAGTGTTTTTGGCCTGACCTGATACTTCCTGGGGATCCAGGCTGCAGGGCCGGTGAGCTACCTGCTTTCTCAGCCAAAGGGCTCTTGAAGCAGCAGCATCAGCTTTTTCTTGCCTTTGTAGATCTGTTTGAGATTGTCGATGAACTGGGCAAATTGCAGGTAGCCATCCTGGGGCTGCAGGAAGGTCTGCTGAGCCTTGCTTAGAAACTCAGTGAACTGTCCATACTGGCAATGGCTGATGTGTGTTGGGTGTAGTGTGGGGTGTTGATGTAAGCATTGATGGTGACATCAGCAACTGGCGCAATGGAGCTCTGTCAGTGGAGATGAGCTTTCCAGAGCTGCGGCGGCCTGGGATGCCGACCAGGCCAAGTGCAGTCACCACGCAACCTCGCACACAGGATGTCTGAAAGCACCATGGCAACGTGCACACTCTTCACTACCAGGGGGATGAGCACTGCCAGCTCATT
>NW_016836746.1:0-2194 GCF_001698545.2 Rhinopithecus bieti | reverse complement strand
CTTCCCTATCAAGGGTGTGTGTGTGTATATACACACACACACACATATACACACATATATATATATAGGTTTGAGACAGGGTCTTGCTTTGTTGCCCAGGTTATAGTGCAGTGGTATGATCATAGCTCACTGCAGCCTCTAACTCTTGGGCTCAAGCGATCCTCCTGCCTCTGCCTCCTATATAGCTGGGACTACAGGTGCGGGCCGCCATGCCCTCCTTACTGTCAAGGAAAGTGAACTTCTTGAGGCCAGGACTCTGTTGGAGTCATCTTCTGGTTCCTGTTGTCTAACACAGTGCCTGTGTCACAGGACACAGTAAATGTGTGTTGAATGAATGAATGGAGGAGGCAGGGGATGGGGAGGAGGGGGCAACAAACGTCAGAGATGGGCTTTCATCCTTCAGAGCTCAGCTACTGCATACCCTGTGAATGGAGCTCAGTCCACAGGCTGATCTGACATTCAAGTGAGTTCTCTACTCCGCTCAGCATTGAGCTCTAAGAAGCAGCTGCAGGGTAAAGGTTTGGGTGCAACGTACAGCTCTGAGACAAAGGGCCTCTTCATCCTATTCTGTTAGCAGAAATATCAGACCAGTGAGTGGAGTGACCAGTCTTTTCTCTGTTGATTTAGAGCCCAGAGACACTGTGTCAGTCAGAGGTGACCTCTACTGTGAGGGTACATCTTTCTCCTGCAGTTAAAATTGTCCTTGACTTCCATCTCCTCCTGGGATCACTTGTGAAGGAGCTTCAAAAATCCGGTTTTGTGGTTTTTTTTCTGAGACACGTTCTCACTCTATCGCCCAGGCTGGAGTGCAGTGGAGTGATCTTGGCTCACTGCAACCTCTGCCTCCCAGGCTCAAGTGATCCTCCTGCCTCAGCCTCCTGAGGAGCTGAGACCACAGGTGTGCGTCACCATGCCCACATTCTTTGCAATTTTGGTAGAGATAGGGTTTCTCCATGTTGGCCAGGCTGGTCTCAAACTCCTGGGCTCAAGTGATGCTCCTTCCTGGGCCTCCCAAAGTGCTGGGATTAGAGGTGTGAGCCACCACGCCCAGCCTTGTGACTTTTTTTTTTTTTTTGAGACAGAGTCTCACTCTGTGGCCAGGCTGTAGTGCGCAGTGGCGCGATCTTGGTTCACTGCAACCTCCGTCTCCCAGGTTCAAGCGATTCCCCTGCCTCAGCCTCCCAAATAGCTGGGACTACAGGGGCGCGCCACTCTGCCCAGCTAATTTTTGTATTTTTAGTAGAGACAGGGTTTCATCATGTTGGCCGGGATGGTCTCAATCTCTTGACTTCATGATCCACCTGCCTCGGCCTCCCAATTGTGACCCTTTTTATTCACAAATTTCAAATGGGCACAATTTCTATCAGTCATGGTTCAATTGGAGAAGCAGAAGCACTAGAAAATATATATTTATATACATATATATGAGAATGTAATTTTAGATGTTAATGTGAGATATTGTGCAATTATGTAATCCTGTAATACATGTGAAGAATTGCAGGTCTTGGCTGGGCACGGTGGCTCATTCCTGTAATCCCAGCACTTTGGGAGGTCGAGGTGGGTGGATCACCTGAGGTCAGGAGTTCGAGACCAGCCTGGCCAGATGAATGACCACCAGCACTGGCCTCCCAAGAGTAAAGTACTATGGCTACTGCTTCGTGCCACCCTTCAAGTCCCAGGCCAACTGTCTCATGGCCCACCCTAACTACATATCTAAAACCTAAGCAAGTTGATGCATGAAAAAGCCATCACACAAGTAATACCACAGTTTGATAAAGTGAGGTGGCGGGTGCACAGGTATTATGGTGCTCAATATTCTCCTTATGTTTGAAATACTTTATGATTTAAGAATAATTTAAGAGCCAGGCGCAGTGACTCACACCGGTAATCTTAGCACGTTGGGAGGCTGAGGCAGGCCAATGGCTTGGGCTCAGGAGTTGGAAACCAGCCTGGGCGACATAGTGAGGCCTCATCTCTACAAAAAAAGAAAGAAAGGAAGGAAGAAAGAAATGAAAAAACCTTAGCTGGGAATAGTGGCATGCACTTGTAGTCCAAGCTACTCGGGAGGCTGAGGTGGGAGGATCACCTGAGCCTGGGGAGGTTGAGGCTGCAGTGAGCTGTGATCGCTCCCCTGTATGCCAGCCTGGGCAACAGAGCAAGACCCTGTCTCAAAAACATGATAATTTAAGGTGAA
>NW_016836745.1:0-1376 GCF_001698545.2 Rhinopithecus bieti | reverse complement strand
GGTTTTTTTCTGAGGATATTTCATTTTTCAACATAGGCCTCACCTTGCTCCCAAATATCCCTTTGTTTATTCTGTGAAAACAGTGTCAGCAAACTGTTCCATGAAAAGAAAGGTGTTCCTCTAAGATATGACTACATACATCACAAAGAAGTTTCTCAAAAGTTTTATGTAGTTTTATCTGAGGATATTTCCTTTGTCAACATAGGCTTCAATGCGATCCAAAATATCCCTTCTCAGACTCCCCAAAAACAGTGTTACCAAACTGTTCTATGAAAACAATGGTGTAACTCTGTGAGATGAATTGACACATAACAGAGCAGTTTCTCAGAATACTTCCTTCTAGTTTTTACCTGAGGATATTTCCTTTTCCACTATAGGCAACATTTTCCTCCCAAATATCCCTGTGCAGATTCCACAAAAACAGTGTTAGCAAACTGCTCCATGAAAAGAAAGTTTTAACTCAGATGAATTAACAGATAATGAAGCAGTTTCTCAGAAAGCTTGTTTGCATTTTTTATACGGGGATATTTCCTTTTTCACCATGGGCTTCAATGCGATCCAAAATATCCCTTCTCAGATTCCCCAAAACACTGCTACCAAACTGATTCATGAATAGGATCATGTAAGTCTGTGAAATGAATTGACACATCACAAAGAACTTTCTCAGAAAGTTTCATTCTGCTTTTTAACTGAGGATATTTCCTTTGTGACATAGCTTCAATTCGATCCAAAATATTCCTCCTCAGATACCCAAAAACAGTGCTACCAAATACTCCATGAAATTAATCATGTAACACTGTGAGATGATTTCAGAAATCACAAAACTGTTTCTCAGAAGGCTTCTTTCTAGTTTTTCTCTGAGGATATATTTTTTATCACCATATGCTTCAATGTGCTTCAAAATAGCATATTGCTGATTCCAAGAAAACAGTGTTATCAATTTCCTCAATGAAAACAACAGTGTAACTCTGAGAGATCTATTCACACATCACAAAGCAGCTTCTCAGAAAACTTAGTTTTTTTTTTAATCTGAAGATATTTCATTTGTCATCATAGGATTCAATGCGCTCCCAAATATCCCATTGCAGATTCCATGAATAGAGTTTTATCAAACTGCTCAGTGAAAACAGCAG
The DNA here is from genome assembly GCF_001698545.2 of Rhinopithecus bieti. Taxonomy (NCBI): domain Eukaryota; kingdom Metazoa; phylum Chordata; class Mammalia; order Primates; family Cercopithecidae; genus Rhinopithecus; species Rhinopithecus bieti. The sequence continues at coordinate 243 of NW_016836745.1, read as the reverse complement.
TGTAACTCTGTGAGATGAATTCACACCTCATAAAGCAGTTTCTTAGAAAGGTGCTTTCAAGTTTTTATATGAATATATTTGTTTTTTTCACTATAGGCCTCAATGCGCTCCCGAATATCTCTTGAAAGATACCACGAAAACAGTGTCAACAAACAGTTCCATGAAAAGAAAGGTGCGACTCTGTGAGATGAATTCATACGTCACAAAAAACTTTGTCAGAAATCTTCTTATTTTATTTTATTT
>NW_016836744.1:0-2151 GCF_001698545.2 Rhinopithecus bieti | reverse complement strand
AGAATTTAAAAATTATCAGCAAAATAACAAATCTAACCTAGCATTTATTAAAAGAATTATATACAATCAACCAACTGGGGTTTTTTTCAGGCATGCAAGGTTGATTTAACATTAAAAAGATCGGCCGGGCGCGGTGGCTCAAGCCTGTAATCCCAGCACTTTGGGAGGCCGAGACGGGCGGATCACGAGGTCAGGAGATCGAGACCATCCTGGCTAACACGGTGAAACCCCATCTCTACTAAAAATACAAAAACTAGCTGGGCGAGGTGGCGGGCGCCTGTAGTCCCAGCTACTCGGGAGGCTGAGGCAGGAGAATGGCGTAAACCCGGGAGGCGGAGCTTGCAGTGAGCTGAGATCTGGCCACTGCACTCCAGTCCGGGCGACAGAGCGAGACTCCGCCTCAAAAAAAAAAAAAAAACATTAAAAAGATCAATCAATGTAATTAGTCATATCAACAAGAGAAAACCCATACAGTCATCTCAATTGATACAGAAAAAAACCTTTGACAAAATCCAGCACCGAGTCATGATAAAACTCTCAGAAAACTAGGAAAAGAGAACTTACTCAACTTGATAAAGATTATCTACAAAACCTCCAGCTAACATCATTCTTAACGAAGGACTGAATGCTTTCCCTCTAAGAGCAAGAATAAGGATGCCCACTTTCATCAATCTCAACATACTACTGTAATATTAAGCCACTGCAGTAAGGCAAAGAAAAGAAAAGGCATACAGGTTATACAGGAATAAATAAAATGGTCTCTATTTGCAGATGACCTAATTATTTACATACATATTTCATAAAATAAAAATTTAAAAAGACCTAGAACTAATAAGTCAGTTCAGCAAGATCACAGGATACAAGATTAACACAAAATTAATCACACTGGAACATTGGTACACATTTTAAATGTGGAAACCGAAATTAAGACCAAAAGTAAAAACACAATACCCTTTACAGTCACTCTAAAAATAAATACTTAAGCATAAACTTAAGTAAAGCTTTACAGGATCTATACGTTGAAAATTACAAAATGCTGGTGAAAGAAATTAAAGAAGACCTAAAGAAATGGAGAGACATATCATTTTCATGGATTGGAAGATAACACAGTAAAGATATCAATTCTCCCCAAATTGATCTATGGGTTTAATGCAATTCCTGTCAAAATTCCAGCAAGTTACTTTGTAAACATGCATAAGCTTATTCTAAAAATATATATGGAAAAGCACAGGTGCTAGAATAACTAAAATGATATTGAAAAAGAAGAATAAAGTAGGAGGAATCACTTTACTAGATATTAAGGCTGATTATATAAAAGGTAGAGTAATCAAGATAGTATGGTGTTGGTGGAAGGATAGACATTTAGATCAATGACATACAATAGAGAACCCAGAAACTGACCTACACAAATAGGCCCATCTGATTTTTAATAGATTTTTATTGTAAACTATACGTAACATAAAAGTATGTTTTAACCATTTCAAAGGGACAGTTCAGTGGCACTAAGTACATTCACGTTGTTATGCAACCATCACCATCATTCATACCCAAAATCTTTTTTCTCATCCCACACGGAGACTCTATCCCCGTTCACCCTGCCTTTAGCCACTGGCAACCATTCTTCTCCTTTCTGTCTCTATGAATTTGGCTATTCCAGCAACTGATTTTGAGAAAAGTACAAAAGCAATTCAATGGAGGAAGCTTTTTCAGTAAATGGTGTTGAAGCAATGGATGTCCATAGGCAAAAAGTAAATAAATAAACCTCGATCTAAACCTCGCACCTATTCAAAAATTAACTCAAAATGGATCACAGACTTCAGTGTGTAGTGTAAAACTAAAACCCTTAGAAAATAATGTAGGAGGGGGACGGAGTAAGATGGCCGAATAGGAACAGCTCCAGTCTCCAACTCCCAGCACGAGCGACACAGAAGACCAGTGATTTCTGCATTTTCAACTGAGGTACTGGGGTCATCTCACTAGGGAGTGCCGGACAATCGGTGCTGGTCAGCTGCTGCAGCCCGACCAGCGAGAGCTGAAGCAGGGCGAGGCATCGCCTCACCTGGGAAGTGCAAGGGGGAAGGGAATCCCTTTTCCTAGCAGGGGAACTGAGACACACAACACCTGGAAAATCGGGTAATTCCCACCCCAATA
>NW_016836743.1:0-2961 GCF_001698545.2 Rhinopithecus bieti | reverse complement strand
ATATGTAACAAACCTGCACGTTATGCACATGTACCCTAGAACGTAAAGTATAACAACAACAACAAAAAAGTGTTGTGACCGAAATGCTGATAATAATATGGACAGTGAAGGCCAGGCTGATAAGGTCTCAGATGGAAATGAGGAACTTATTGGGAATTGGAGCAAAGGTCACTTTTGGTATGCATTAACAAAGAGGTTGGGATTGTGCTCCTGCTCTAGGGATCTGTGGATCTTTGAACATGAGAGAAATAATTTAAATTATCCAGAAGAAGAAATTTCTAAGCAGCAAAGTGTTCAAGATGTAGCCTGGCTGTCTCTAACAACCTAAGCTAAGATGCATGAGCAAAAAACTGACCTGAAACTGGAACTTACATTTAAAAGGAAAGCAGAGTGTAAAAGTTTGGAAAACATGCAGCCCAGCCATGTGGTAGAAAAGAAAACCCATTTTCAGAGGAAGAATTCAAGCAGGCTGCACAAATTTGCATAACTAAAAGGAAGGCATTTCAGAGAGGTAGTTCCTGCCATCATAGGTCAGATGCCTAGGAAGGAAGAATGGTTTCGTGGGCCAGATTCAGGGCCTCATTGGCCTTTGCAGCCTAGGGACATTGAACATCCCAGTTGCTCCAGCTTCAGCTGTGGCTAAAAGGGGCCCAGGTACAGCTTGGGCCACTGCTTCAGAGAGTGCAAGCCATTAGCCTTGGTGGCTTCCACATGGTAGCAAACCTGTGGGTGTGCAGAGTGCAAGGGTGAGGCTTGGTAGCCTCCAACCAGATTTCAGAAGATGCATGGAAAAGCCTGGAAGTCCAGGCATAATCTTACAGGAGAGGTGGAGCCCTCAAGGAGAACCTCTACCAAGGGAAGTGTGGAGGAGAAATGTGGAATTGGATCCCCAAACAGAGTCCCCATGAAGGCATCGCCTAGTGGATCTCTGAGAAGAGAGCTATCATCTCCAGATCCCAGAATGGTAGATCCACTGGCAGCTTGCAATCCATGCCTGGAAAAGTGATAGGTACTCAATGCCAACCCATGAGAGCAATTGTGGAGGCTGAACCCTGAAAAGCCACAGGAATGAAACTGCCCAAGACCTTGGGAGCCCACCCTTTGCATCAATGTGCCCTGGATGTGAGACACAGAGTTAAAAGAGATTATTTTGGAGTTTTAAGATTTAATGACTGTCTGCTGGGTTTCAGACTTGCATGGACCCTGTTGCCCCTTTCTTTTGGTTGATTTCTCCCTTTTGGAATGGGCATATTTACCTAATGCCTCTACACTCATTGTATCTTGGAAGTAACTACTGTGTTTTTTATTTTATAGACTCATAGGTGAAAGGGACTAGGCTTGTCTCTGATGCAACTTTGGATTTTGGAACTTTGAGTTAATGCTGGAATGTGTTAAGTCTTTGGGAACTGTTGGGAAGACATGACTGTATTTCAAAATATGAGAAGGACATGATATTTGGGAGGGGCCAGGGCAGAATGATATATGGGTTGGATCTGTGTCTTTGCCCAAATCTCGTGTTGAATTGTAATCTTCAGTGTTGGAGGTGGGGCTTGATGGAAGGTGATTACATGATGAGTGTGAATTTTTCCCTTTAACTCCATTCTCATAATAGAATTACAGTGAGATCTGACTGTCTAAAAGTGTGTAGTACATCCCCATTCTCTTTCCCTCCTGCTCTGGCCATGTGAAGTGCCTCACTTCCACTTTGCCTTCCATCATGACTGTAATTTCCCTGAGGCCTCCCCAGAAGCAAATGCCACCATGCTTCCTGTCCAGTCTATGGAACAATGAGCCAATTAAACCTCTTTTTTAAGAAAATCAATTACCCAGTCTCAGGTATTTCTTTATAGCAGGGCAAGAACAGACTAATGCATATGTCTTTCTCAGGACTCACATAACTGGTAAAATTTGAAAGTATCCTATTCTATGATGACTAAGATCTTGAGTTTGTAGTCACATCGCTCTGGAATCAAACCTTGTTCTTACTTTTTACTGGGTTTGTGATATTGGGCAGGACATTTCTCTGGGCCTTTGTTTCCTGGGCTATAACATGAAGATAATAGCAGCACCTACCTGTAGGGATTTGTAAGGATGCAATGGGATAAGTTATTAATATGTATAGCAATTAGCACAATGGTTGGCATATAGTAAGCATTCAGTAAGTGCTATCTACAAGGACTGTAAGTAATTTATTTATTTCTCTATTGAATGCAGGAGGTTATATCAGAGGAGAGAATTCTTACAAATCAGTGTGACAGTCAAAGTTTAGTAAAATTGGGATCTAGTGATAGTGGTGAAAGAAAAATAAAATGGGAAGAGTTTTGCTTATACATTCTTTTGAAAAAATAACTCCCAAAATCCCAATATAACTTTCATGAGCTCTTTAAGAAAATAATACCAAACAGTCAGACTATATCTCATGTGATACAGTTCCTTTTGAGGAATTTGATTCTGAAAGGTAAACACCAGGAGGCTGTAATTGGTAACTGGAAATATTTGAACAGAAGCTCATGAAAATTACCAGTCTTGGCAAAGAGTACAGTAAAGTAGTTGAAAATTTGGCCTTTGGAATCAGATGCCAGTATTCTCTAATAGTTGTGTGACCTTTGCCTATTTCCTCATCTTTAAAACAGAGGTTAAATTGTTGCATAACTCACAGAGTTGTTGGATGAGTAAATAAGGTCATTAGGCAAATCAAAACCACAATGAGATACCATGTCACACCAGTTAGAACGGCGATCATTAAAAAATCAGGAAACAACAGGTGCTGGAGAGGATATGGAGAAATAGGAACACTTTTACACTGTTGGCGGGACTTTAAAGTAATCTAACCAGTGTGGAAGACAGTGTGGCAAGTCCTCAAGGATCTAGAACTAGAAATACCATTTGACCCAGTGATCCCATTACTGGGTATATACCCAAAGGATTATAAATCATGCTGCTATAAAGACACATGCACGC
>NW_016836742.1:0-937 GCF_001698545.2 Rhinopithecus bieti | reverse complement strand
CTCACCCTTCAGAGTAGCTTGGATTACAGGCGCTCACCTCCACGTCCAGCAGATTTCTTTCTATAATTTTAGTAGAGACAGGGTTTCACCTTGAAAGCTTGACCTCAGGTGACTGACCTGCCTCGGTCTCCCAAAGTGCTGGGATTACAGGCATGAGTCATCACACCCGGCCATCAAGCTGGATAATTTTAAGGTCTGTTTCTTTCCCAATGCAGGGTAGGGGTTGGGACACGGAAGAGGGCCAGAAATCTGCCTCTAACTCCCTGCCCAGGGCTGAACTCTCCAGCATCCTGATCACTTCTCTTTCAACCTTGCTTGTACTCCCCCTGTGATGGGGGGCTCATTACCTCACAACAGAATATTCTAAGCCAAACCCTGCCCCCTCTCACCAACTAATATTTCCCATTTGAACCCCAGCTCCCAGACAGCTCCTTCTGTGGACCACGTTCTCAAGGTCCCATGGCCATCTGCTTGCATGTGCCAGTTCCTCTCCTTCCCCATCCACATAATGAAATGTGCCCTCCCTCTCTCCAGGATGAGCCAGGTGGTATCCTCTGAGACTGGGCAGTCAGCCACTTAACACCAAATGCCACCAATGATCAAATCCACGAGTGTTGATCCCAAGAGTTATGTATTAGGGCTGAGAAAGAGTAAACACTCAATAAATACTGGTTATTCTTATCATCATCATCATAATTACTACCCTCAAGTTCCTCCGGGAGAACTCCTGTTCAATTTTCAAAACCCCATATGGTTTCACCCATCTTGCAGAGATTGAGCTCCAATTCAGAGAGTTGTGATATTGTGATCCTTTGTTGAGTTCCCAAACTGCGGTCCTTAGAACAACAAGGCTATCCCTGAGAAGGGGAAGGGAAAGGCAGTGGATGAAGGAGAATGGAAGAGTAGACATCCAACTCAGATCATTCATCCCATTTAC
>NW_016836741.1:0-2756 GCF_001698545.2 Rhinopithecus bieti | reverse complement strand
CTATAGATGCCATTTAGGCCCCCTTGGTGCAGAGATGAGTTCAATTACTGGATATCCTTGTTAACTTTCTGTCTCGTTGATCTGTCTAATGTTGACAGTGGAGTGTTGAAGTCTCCCATTATTATTGTATGGGAGTCTAAGTCTCTTTGTAAGTCTCTAAGGACTTGCTTTATGAATCTGGGTGCTCCTGTATTGGGTGCATATATATTTAGGATAGTTAGCTCTTCCTGTTGAATTGATCCCTTTACCATTATGTAATGGCCTTCTTTGTCTCTTTTGATCTTTGATGGTTTAAAGTCTGTTTTATCAGAGACTAGGATTGCAACCCCTGCTTTTTTTTGTTGTTGTTGTTCTCCATTTGCTTGGTAGATCTTCCTCCATCCCTTTATTTTGAGCCTATGTATGTCTCTGCATGTGAGATGGGTCTCCTGAATACAGCAGACTGATGGGTCTTAACTCTTTATCCAGTTTGCCAGTCTGTGTCTTTTAATTGGAGCATTTAGTCCATTTAAATTCTGGTTTAAAAGATTATTTTAAGATTCATAAGGAAACAAAAAAAAGTCAGAATAGCCAATATAATCCTAAGCAAAAGAACAAAGCTAGAGGCATCATGCTACCCAATTTCAAATTATACTACAAGGCTTCAGTAACCAAAACAGCATGGTATGGGTACAAAACAGACATAAAATCAATGCAACAGAATGGAGGAACCAGAAATAAGACCACATACCTACAGCTATCTGATATTTGACAAATCTGACCAAAAAAAAAAAAAAAAAAAAGCAATGGGGAAAGGACTTCCTACTCAATAAATGCTGCTGGGATAATTGGCTAGCCATATAGATAAGATTGATACTGCACCCCTTCCTTATACCATATATGAAAATTAACTCAAGATGGATTAAAGAGTTAAATGTAAAACCCAAAACTATAAAAACTCTGGAAGACAATCTAGGTAATACTATTCAGGACACCGGCACAGGTAAAGATTTCACGAATAGGATGCCAAAAGCAATTGCAACAAAAGTAAAAAATTGACAAATGGGATCTAATTAAACTAAAGACTTTTGTACAGAAAACTAAACTATCAATAGAAAAAACAACCTATAAAAATGGGAAAATATTTTTGCAAACTATGGCACCCAACAAAGTCTAATATCCAGCATCTATAAGGAACTTAAACAAATTTACAGGAACAAAACAAACAACCTCATTAAAAAGCAGGCAAAGGACATGAACACTTTTCAAAAGGAGATATGCATGTAGCCAAAAATCATATGAAAAAAAGCTCAACATTACTGTTCATTAGAGAAACGCAAATCAAAACCACAATGAGATACCATCTCATACCGGTCTGAATGGCTATTATAAGAAAGTCAACAACAGATGTTAGCAAGGTTAGAGAGAAAAATGAACTCTTATACACTGTTGGTAGGAGTAAATTCGTTCAACCATTGTGGAAGGCAGTGTGGTGATTCCTCAGAAACCTAAAGGTAGAAATGCCATTTAACTCAACAGTCCCATTATGGGGTATATACCTAAAGGAATATAAATCTTTTTATTATAAAGACACATGCATGTGTACGTTCATTGCAGCTCTATTCACAATAGCAAAGACATGGTATCAACCTAAACGTCCATCAATGGTAGACTGGATAAAGAAAATGTGGTACATATACACCATGGAATACTATGCAGCCATAAAAAGGAAGGAGATCACATCCTTTGCAGGAGCATGGACGGAGCTGGAAGCCATTATCCTCAGCAAACTAGCACAGGAACAGGAAACCTAATACTACCTGTCCTCACTTATCAGGGAGAGCTAAATGATAACACATGGACACATAGAGCCACACACTTTTGGAGGATAGAGGATGGGAAAAGAGAGAGGATCAGAATACTAATGGGTACTAGGATTATCACCTCAGCAATGAAATAATCTGTACAACAAACACCCATGACACAAGTTAACCTATGTCACAAATCTACACATGTACCCTGAACTTAAAAAGAAAGAACTGAACAAAAAAGAACGTGTGTGGAATAAAGATCTTCCTTAATTAAGATTTCCCAATAGAACACTAATATTATCAGTTGAGTTCAGTATTTTACCTGGCCATCTCCAAGTGCACTACCACTACCACGGCCATATCCCATTTATGATATTTCCCTGGGAAGAAGTTGTTTTCCTTCATGAGTCATTTGCTAAACCAGCATTTTTAATCAAGAGTATAATGGTCCAATTACAGGGATATCAAATGTTATTTCTAATAAGGAAAATAATGGAGAGACTTCAGAATACCTAGCAAAGGACAAGGTGTCAAATATCAGGGTTCAGTACTAGCTCTCCCCAGAAATCAGATTTGACCTCCTGAATAGAAATAAGCTAGACCCATTCAGACTACCAGAGTTGGCCAACATTTTATAGGTGCATTTTAATGGAACTAATGTATCATAAATTTCTTCTTCCATTAAGGCTATCCCTGACATCAAAGGTGTTGAGGAATCAAATAAGTCAAATAATATAGTATATCAGGAATTTCCTTTAAAGTTATTTGAAGAAAAAGAGAAGTAATTCAATACAGTTTGGTTTTTCTTCCATAGACATGCTGATTAGAGTGAAGCCGACAAGAGATCATGGATGATACAGAGACAAAGGAGATTTTACTCCATGAATCCTTCATAAATTAGATGAGCAGGCAAGCCCCTGAACCACTGAAAGTTGTCTATAGCCTCAAAGACATTATTTTCAGGCA
>NW_016836740.1:0-343 GCF_001698545.2 Rhinopithecus bieti | reverse complement strand
GCGGGTGGATCCTGGGCAGGCTCAGGACCAAGTCCCTCTCCTTCCACCAAGGAGCGCCCAGAGGCCGGCGGGAGCTCTATCCAGGTTCACCTCCTCCTCCTTCAGGTGTTTACTTTTCCTTTATTTCTGTAAGGCCAGAAATTGGCGCCATCCTTCACATCGGTGAATCGGGACCCCAACACCCATTACCTCAGGTTTATTGTTATTGCCATTAACGGTGTTGGTGGCATTATCACTAAGATCATCATTGTTGTTATTGTCATTCATGATTATTAGCAGGTGTGTTCATCATTTTGTCTCACTGTGCATTTTTTTTTTTTTTTTTTTTTTTTGATTTTGTATG
>NW_016836739.1:0-237 GCF_001698545.2 Rhinopithecus bieti | reverse complement strand
AATTAGACGTTTTGTAGAGACTTTAACTCCCCTCTTTTAAGAGAATTTTATAAAGCTGCGATAAGAGGCATATTTATTTTAGTTTGCCCCATTGTTACCTTAGGTTCTTCCGAGCGCACAAGCTTACCACGAGGATGACTGTAGACGTACTCGGGAGTCTCTCGTCGACTTGTCCTCAATGACCACGCTCCAGTGTACCTTCACCTTAGAGAAAAGCTTCCAGGTTGGGCACCTGAT
>NW_016836738.1:0-2551 GCF_001698545.2 Rhinopithecus bieti | reverse complement strand
ACACTCACTCACATGTAGGGGCTACAAATTTTTAAAACTGACTCATGAAGACGGAGAGTAGAATGATGGTTACCAGAGGCCAGGATGGGTAGTGGGGTGGGGGAAATATTAATAGAATGAATAAAATCTAGTAGTTGATAGCACAACAGGGTGACTACAGTCAACAATAATTTATTGTACATTTTAAAATAACTACAAGAGTTGAAAGGAAATGTTTGTAACACAAAGAAATGATAAATGCTTGAGGTGATGGATACCCATTTACACTGATGTGATTATTATGCATTGCACTGCATGCCTGAATCAAAATATCTCACGTACCTCATACATATATACGCCTACTATGCACCCACAAAATTAAAATGACAAAAATTTTAAAATGCCATTCCACATCCCATCTCTAGATATTCTGTGTTCCTAAGTCTGGGTGAAGTTCAGGCATAAGCATTTTTCAAATGTCCCTCTGGTACCCAAGCTCTATGATTCTCAGGTTGCCATAGCTTGGAGAGCACTGATTAACTCAATGTTCTTTCCGAAGCATGCTGAATAGATACAATTAAACAGAGTTGGAGGCTGGGCATGGTGGCTCACGCTTGTAATCCCAGCACTTTGGGAGGCCGAGGTGGGAGGATCACTTGAGGCCAGGAGTTCAAGACCAGCCTGGCCAACAGGGTGAAACCCAGTCTCTACAAAAAATACAAAAATGAGCCAGGTGTGATGGTGGGCACCTGTAATCCCAGGTACGCCAAGATCATGCCACTGCACTCCAGCCTGGCGACAGAGTGAGACTCTGTCTCAAAAAACAAAACAAAACAAAACAAAAACGGAGTTGGAAATACTCTCATTAGACCTAGAACATTTCTACTTTCTCATTAGAATTGAGGGGAAGGGGGGATATATGTGAAAGGAAGAGCTACCACTTGTAGATAAGTTATAATGTGGGTATTTTATTCATTTGATTGAGGCTCACATAGAGATGTGGTTACTATTATACTAATACAAGAAACAAAGATACTCATGCACAGAGAGGTTAAGTAATTTACCCAATGCCTACAGTGCCTAGTAAGTAGCTGAGCAACGTTTGGATAGAGACCCAACTGGCCCTGTGGAGATGGGAGGGGTGCTTTGTCTACTTTAGAAGAACAGAGAGTAGATGCTTAATAACGGTACTTGTTTAATGACTGAACAAAAGCAGGAAGGAACTACCAGGGAATATACAGCTTGGCAATTCCATCAGTTCCCTCCATGGGAGACACACGGTGGCTCCATCCGCCCAGGGTTATGTGATATGAAGCGCTTCTCCCCGCGGTCTCCTTGTTAAAACTCCAATTCTCAGACCCGGGCCCTGGACATTCTGGGTTCCCAAGTCAGGTGCGGCCCAGGGATAAGCATTTATTTTTTATCAGCACCTCAGGTAATTCCTGTCTTCATCATAGTCTGAAAAACACTGGCGGGCAGGTCCCTAGGCTGGAGGGGCCCCCATTTCCGCCTCCCTGCCAGCCCTCCATGGGGTGCACTCTCCGCACACAGCTGCTCCCATGAGTCCACTGCAGGATCCTGGAGGCTCTGAGGGACGTGGAAGGTATTTCTCCAGAACATGCCTTGCTGGCAGCTCTTGGCAGACATGCCGCCTAGAGAAATCTCAGTCCCAGAAGAGGCAAGCGTGGCTTTGCCTGGCAGAGAGGCAGCAACACGCAAGGAACACAGTGGCAGGATGTGGCCGTCGTCGTGAACATGGCACATGGAGCATGGCTGAGAGCTCAGAGAACAGAAGCCCAGGGTAACAGGTGCCCCGGGTGTGTCAGTGGCAGCACAGAGATGAAACACAGCTCTGAAGCGCTGGGATTCACTTACTTTTCCTGTGTTCTCTTTTCCTCTGGTACTTCGGAGCCCACTGTGACACCTGCAGCCTTGCCCTCTCCTGTTGGAATCACGTGGGGACCTTCTAAAGCACCAATGTTGGGCCCTGACTCAGAACTCCTGGAACCTCCTGGAACCTCCTGGGACGGGGCTGGAGGTGGCAGAACATGCAGGCAGCTCGCTCCCCAGTGCGTTCTTACTTCTGTTGGAGTTCAGAATAACCCGTCTGTGCCTCCAGTTACTACAAGGATGAGAGATTCTACAGCCCAAACTGCATCCAACCACACAAGCTGTGAGGACCTCACCTCACCGAGGCTTCCAGAGCCAGGTACAGTTGCAATCTATGTCTACCCACAGGTTTCAACCAAGCCCTCTCAGCTTCGCAGATCTCTCTGAAGAGACACTTTCTTCTTTCTAGTTAGCTTTGGGTCAAATATGTGTTTGTTCCTCAGTCTGGAGCCTCAGGACTTGCCTACAAAAATGCATCTGCAAATCCTTTGTTTAAAAAAGGCATTAGGCTGCCCTTTCCCTGAAGCCAAGGTTGCCCTTGTCAACACAGGCTTGGCCCCGGACCACATTCCTCCTAATCCTTGTCTTCGTTGCTTTTCTACAGACCTCAAAACCTTTCTATGCAGTAGAAGAGCAGAATAGGAGAGTGATTTAGAATATGGGCTTCAGAATTAAGAGTTTT
>NW_016836737.1:0-1075 GCF_001698545.2 Rhinopithecus bieti | reverse complement strand
AGAAAGTGAGAGAACCTGAGACATGGGGACGAGACAGACGTCCTTGTGACTGCAGGGTGATGGATGTGGTTCATCAGGACTCTGTTCCAGAGGAGATAATGTCATGCTCATATTTTAACCTAATATTTAGAAAGCATCTGTGTACCAGGCACAGCACCAGCTACCATGTGCGCAGTTTGATTCAGCGCTCATGCCAACCCAGCAAGATAGGTTTTGGTATCAGATCTGTTTCACACGGAGGGAACCCAAGGCCCAGAGGCTTCGGTCACCTAGGAAGTGGGGAGCCAGGGTTTGAACCCGTGTCTGCTGGCCCCAGGGTCTGTGCTATGACTGCCCTGTGTGCTGCCCCTGGGACTTCCCTTTGGGCTCATCTTCTGCTCACCCAGCACCTCTTGGTACAGCACCCAGGGGACTGCAGTCACGGGCTTTTCTCTGAGTGAACAACTGGCCTGTGAGGTATCCATTAGTCTTTGGTGGATTTAGTCATTGTGAGTCTGTAGATCGCCAATGGGTATCTTGCTAAAGTTCGGGTCTGGGCCAGAGAAGGACATGGTTAGTTCATCAGGACCACGCCAACTTAGTGCCCCTTGGGGGGCTGGTGATCTGCCCTTCCTGGCAGTCCTTTCTCCAAGTGCCACCTCCTTCCTGCCTTTTGCTCATAGAGCCAGGACTTTAGAGCCTCCTTTCCCTGCAGCTGGAGAATAGGGGGTGTCTGCCTGGGGGCCTCGCTACCTTCTGAGAATCCCGAATGGGGCTGCTTTTCCATCCTGACACCTTCCTTCCCCATCCAGGCAGCTACTGGGTCAGTGACAAGAGGCTGCCCCCCTGCTCACTCAGCCAGGCCCTCACCTACTTCCTGGATATCACCACCCCCCCAACCCAGCTGCTGCTCCAAAAGCTGGCCCAGGTGGCCACAGAAGTGACTGAGAGACAGAGGCTGGAGGCCCTGTGCCAGGTGAAGATCAGGGTTGGTGGGCAGTGCGGGTATGTGGGGGGTCTCAGAATGTGGGGAGCTGGAGCTCAGAGCTGGTCTTTAACTTCCAAGAGGGATCCACCCAGGTTCCCAAAGTGAGAC
>NW_016836736.1:0-987 GCF_001698545.2 Rhinopithecus bieti | reverse complement strand
CTCCTTGGCCATCCAGCAGGAAGACAGTTGGCTGAATATTCCTTTTGCTCTCTAATCTCATGCCAGTGCTTCTTGTCTGATGATGCCTACCAGAATCCAGGGTTCAAGGGAGCTCATTGATGTAGTCCTTAAATTTTGTCTTCAAGAGTTTGTGGAGAAAAGTTGAGAGTGGGTCTAGAGGGAAAAAGGAATAAAGCATCCGGCACATATTTCCATTTATTTAAGTTTTCTTTATAACCTTTAAATAAAGTGTTATCCTACAAAAAGTTCTTACATATGCTTTGTTGAATTTATTCCTAGTGCTTTTTTGGGGGTGTTGATATTTCAAATGGCATAGTTTCATTGCATTTCTATTTGCTGTTTGCTATAAATAATTGCAATGAAAATCAATATGTTGATTTTCTGTCTGAAAAATTTACTAAACTCTAATTTTAAGTTTGTCTATAATTTTTTTCATTATCTATTGAGACAACTTTTCATTTGTAAATAATAAGGTTTTATTTTCATTTTACAATCTTTGTAAGTTCCCCCTCCACCTTATTGAACTGGTTAGGATTGCTTCATATGTTATATTGAAAAAGAGTGATGATATTAGAATTCCTTATTTTGTTCCTAATTTAAAGTGAATATTTTAATATTTTATTATTGCATATACAGAATGCTGTTAAATTTTTTACAAAAACATTTTATCAGGTATATTGTTATCTTTTGCTGTGTAACAAGTTATGTGAAAAATTAGTGGCCTGAAACAACAATACATGCGTTATCTCATATTACCTGTGAGTAATGAATCTGGCAGCACCTTAGGTATATGATTCTGTCTTAGGGGGTCTCTCATAAAACTGTAGTCAAAATGTCAGCCAGGGAGACAATAAGTAGTAGTCAAAATATCAGCCAAGGGTATAGTCATCAAAAGATCGACTGGAATTAGAGTACTGGCTTCCAAAATGGCCTGCTCATATGGTTGGCAAGTTGATGCTGGTTGCT
>NW_016836735.1:0-742 GCF_001698545.2 Rhinopithecus bieti | reverse complement strand
TTAAAAAAAAAAAAAAAAAGGTTTAACTCTGGTAGCTGAATGCACTCATCTCAAAGCAGTTTCACAGATACCTTCTTTACAGTTTTTCTCTTTGGATATATTTTTCACTATAGCCCTATGAGGGCTCTGAAATGTCCCTTCACAGATTGTACAAAAAGAGTGTTTCCAAACTGCTGAATAAAAAGAAAGGTTTACTTTGCGAGCTTAATGCACACATCACAAAGCAGTTTCACAGGTAGCTCTTCTCTAGTCTTTATCATGAGATATTCAGTCTTCCTCCATAGGTCTCAGTGGACTCCAAAATGTTTTTTTGTAGATTCTACAGAAAGAGTGTTTTCAACCTGCTAAATCAAAAGAAAGATTTAACTCTGAGCTGAATGAAAACAACCTAAAGAAGTTTTACAGATAGCTTCTTTCTAGTTTTTATCATGGGATATTCGGGTTTTCACTATGGGCCAAGGTGGGATCTGATATGTCCCTTCCCAGATTCTTCAGAAAGAGTGTTTCAAACCTGCTGTATCAAAAGAAAGGTTTAACTCTGTGACCTGAAACCACACAACACAAAGCAGTTTCACAGATAGCTTCTCTCTAGTTTTATTACAGGATATTTGGTTTTCATTATAGACTTCAGTGTGCTCTGAAATGTCCTTTCATCAATACTACAAAAGAGGGTTCCAACCCGCTGAATGAAAAGAAAGATTAAACGCTGTGAGCTGAATGCACACATCACAAGCAGTTTCAC
>NW_016836734.1:0-2199 GCF_001698545.2 Rhinopithecus bieti | reverse complement strand
CTTTTTTTTATTAATATATGTTAAGTTCTAGCATACATGTGCACAATGTGCAGGTTTGTTACATATGTATACCTGTGACACGTTGTTGTGCTTCACCCATCAACTCGTCAGCACCCACCAATTTGTCATTTATATCAGGTATAACTCCCAATGCAATCCATCCCCCCACCCCCCTCCCCATGATAGGCCCCGATGTGTGATGTTCCCCTTCCCGAGTCCAAGTGATCTCATTGTTCAGTTCCCACCTATGAGTGAGAACATGCGGTGTTTGGTTTTCTGTTCTTGTGATTGTTTGCTAAGAATGATGGTACCCAGCTGCATCCATGTCCCCACAAAGGATGCAAACTCATCCTTTTTATGCCTGCATAGTATTCCATGGTGCATATGTGCCTCCGGTCTCCAGTCTCCACTTACTATCCCTTCACAGAATCCTCAAAGACCGACTTTCAAACTGGGAAATGTAGAGTAAGATTTAACCCTGTGAAGAGAATGGACATGTCAGAGAGCATTTTCTTCGAGTGCTTCTTTCTGTATTTTATTGGATGACATTTCACTTTTTGCCATAGTCTTCAATGTGCTCCAAATATCACTCTTTTGGTTTTACAGGAACAGTGTTCAAACTGTGCTTTAGGAGAAGAAAGTTATGACTCCCTGAGTGGAAAGCACACATCAGCAAGCAGTTTGTCAGAAAGCTTCTCTCCAGTTTCTATCTGACTATATTTCCTATTTCAACACAGGCCCGCATATGATCCCAAATATCCCTTCTCGGATCCATCCACGAGGGAGTTTCCAAGCTGCGTAATGTAAAGAAAGCTTCAAATATGTAAGATGAATAAACATAACAAAAAGCAGATTCACAGAATGCTTCTTTCCAGTTTTTATCTGAAGATATATTCTTTTTCAACACCGTCAAGAATGTGCTCCCGAAGGTGCCTTCGTGGATCCGTCCAAGACAGTTTACAAGCTGTGTAATGTAAAGAAAGCTTTATCTAAGTGAGATGATTACACATATCACAGAGTATTTTCCTAGAAAGCTTCTTTCCAGTTTTTGTCTGAGGCTATTTCCCTTTTCACCATCAGCATCAGCATGCTTCCGAATATCACTTGATACCTGTTTCTCCAAAAGAGTTTCCCCAACGCTGTATGAGAAGGGACGTATAACACTGTGACTGAAATACACACATCACAAAGTGGTTCCTCGTAAAGCTTCTCTCCAGTTTCGGTCTGAACATATTTCCTTTTTCACCATTAGCCTCAAAGTGTTCCTGAATATCCCATCGCACGCTAAACATACACAGGGCTAGAAAACTGTTCAATGAAAAGAGCGGCTTATCAGAGTGAGAGAATTAAGAAGACACAGAGCAGTTTCACGGAAGGCTTCCTTCTGGATTTTACCTGAGGATATTTCTTTCTCCATATTCTAAGGATTGTTCCCAAATGTCCTTCCTCAGATTCCACAGAAACAGTGATTTCAAGCTGCTCAATCAACAGAACAGTTTAATGGTATGAGACAAATACACAGATCCCAAAGCAGTTGCTCAGAAAGTTTCTCTACACGTTTCATCGGAAGACGTTCCTTGCTCACCACAAGCCTCTGGGCGTCACTAAATATCCCTTCACAGATTCTTTGAAGACAGAGTTTTGAAACTGGGCAACAAAGAGGAAGCATTAACACTGTGAAGTGAATGGACATTTCAAAGAGCAGATTCTTGAAACGCTTCTTCCTCGATTTTATTTCAGTATATTTCACTATTCGCCATAGTCCTCAATCCGTTCCGAATTATCACTTTTTCGGTTTCACAGGAACAGTGTTCAAACGCTGCCTTGTGAGAAAAGAGGTATAACTCCTAGAGTGGAATGCATACATCACAAAGTAGTTTCTCAGAAAGCTTCTATCCGGTTTTATCTGAAGGTTTCTCCTCTTTTACTGTTGGCCTCAATGTGCTCCCTAATGCCAATTCATGAATCCATGCATTACAGAGTTTCCAAACTGCGTAATAAAAGAAAAGTTTTAACTATGCAAGATGAATAAATATATCTAACACAAAGCAGTTTCACAGAAATCTTCTTTCCAGTTTTGTCTGAGGATATTTCGTTTTCACCATAGCCCTCCCTATACCCCTGAATGTCTTTGGGTAGCTCTTTCTTCAAAAGGGATTCTGGAATCCTGTAGGAGAGGAAAGGTATATTTCCGACAGT
>NW_016836733.1:0-1423 GCF_001698545.2 Rhinopithecus bieti | reverse complement strand
TCCAGAGTGGCCTCTAAACTTCTTTTCTTTTTTTGGAGACAAGGTCTCACCTTGTATCCCCAGGCTGGAGTATAGTGGTGTCATGGCTCACGGCAGCCTCGACCTCTGGGTTCAAATGATTCTCCAGCCTCAGCCTCCAGAGAGCTGGCACAGCAGGCACTTGCCACCACACGCAGCTAATTAAAAAAAATTTTTTGTAGAAACGAGGTCTCACTATATTACCCAGGCTAATCTCAAGCTCCTGGGCTCAAGTAGTCCTCAGCCTCTTTTCTTTCCTTTTTTTTTTTCTTTGAGATGGAGTCTTGCCCTGTTACCAGGCTGGAGTTTAGTGGCGCCATCTTGCCTCACTGCAACCTCCACCTCCTGGATTCAAGCGATTCCCCTGCCTCAGCCTCCCGAGTAGCTGGCACGCACCACCACATCCGGCTAATTTTTTGTATTTTAGTAGAGACGAGGTTTCACTATGTTAGCCAGGATGGTCTCCATCTCCTGACCTCGTGATCCGGCTTCCTCAGCCTACCAAAGTGCTGGGATTACAGTCATGCGCCAGGATGCCCAGCTGATCCTCAGCCTCTTAAAGTGCTGGGATTACAGGTGTGAGCAACTGCCCCGGCCTCGAAGCTTCCATCTTGTTAATTCCTTTCCTAACAGTTGTCCCTCACTGTTGCCTGGCCCACCTGAGGCCAGGCGCGTGAAGCTGCCCTCACCAACAGCATAGGGTGTCTTACGTGCCTCCCTCTGGTTCTTTTGGAAGTTAGATACTGGGAATTGTCCCCTGCCAGGGTAGGGAGGGATCGCTCATGCTTGCCTCCTTTCCTTAGGGGAGATCTTCGAGCTGAAGGCAGAGCTCAACAGTGACAAGAAGGAGAAGAAGAAGGAGGCAGTGAAGAAAGTGATTGCATCGATGACCGTGGGCAAAGATGTCAGGTGTGCAGGAGTAGGCCTGGTGGCAGCTGGAGGCGGCTGACAGGGGAGGGTTTATAGCTTGGGTCCACTTCAGTCTCTCCCTTCGGGTGTCTAGGGACCCATGACTCCCCTCCTACAGCTCCCTTCGTAAAACTTTCTTCCCAGTCGACGGTTTTGTTTACACAGGAATCAGGAGCCCAGATGCTGGCAGGTCAGGTGGTGATGGAGTGAGTTAACTGGAGTAGGTGGGAAAGGAAGCACGTGGCGCAGTGGGTGTGGCCTGAACCCTCTCAGAAACTTCAGAGGATCATTACTGGCTGGGGAAGAGGACCCAGTGTGGCCAGGTCTTCCGGTTTTTAAAAAGAATGGAAAATCTGGAACAGGCGTGGTGGCTCACACCTGTAATCCTAGCACTTTGGGAGGCTCAGTTGGGTGGATCACAAGGTCAGGAGTTTGACACCAGCCTGGCCGATATGGTGAAATCCTGTCTCTACTAAAATACAAAAATTAGGCCGGG
>NW_016836732.1:0-936 GCF_001698545.2 Rhinopithecus bieti | reverse complement strand
TGGAATGTTTTTCCTTTTGTTTGTGTCCTCTTTTATTTCATTGAGCAGGAGCAGTGGTTTGTAGTTCTCCTTGAAGAAATTCTTCACATCCCTTGTAAGTTGGATTCCTAGGTATTTTATTCTCTTTGAAGCAATTGTGAATGGAAGTTCACTCATGATTTGGCTCTGTGTTTGTCTATTATTGGTGTATAAGAATGCTTGTGATTTTTGCACATTAATTTTGTATCCTGAGACTTTGCTGAAGTTGCTTATCAGCTTAAGGAGATTTTGGGCTGAGACAATGAGGCTTTCTAAATATACAATCATGTCATCTGCAAACAGGGACAATTTGGCTTCCTCTTTTCCTAATTGAATACTCTTTATTTCTTCCTCCTGCCTGATTTCCCTGGCCAGAACTTCCAACACTATGTTGAATAGCAGTGGTGAGAGAGGGCATCCCTGTCCTGTGCCAGTTTTCAAAGCAAATGCTTCCAGTTTTTGCCCATTCAGTATGATATTGGCTGTGGGTTTGTCATAAATAGCTTTATCATTTTGAGATACGACCCATCAATTCCTAGTTTATTGAGAGTTTTTAGCGTGAATAGTGGTTGAATTTTGTCAAAGGTTTTTTTTTTTGTGTGTGTGTGTCTATTGAGATAATCATGTGGTTGTTGTCTTTGGTTCTGTTTATATGATGAATTATGTTTATTGAGTTGCATATATTGAACCAGTCTTGCATCCCAAGGATGAAGCCCTCTTGATTGTGATGGATAAGCTTTTTGATGTGCTGCTGGATTTGGTTGGCCAGTATTTTGTTGAGGATTTTTCCATTGATGTTCATCAGGGATATTAGTCTAAAATTCTCTTTTTGTTGTGTCTCTGCCAGGCTTTGGTATTGGAATGATGCTGGCCTCATAAAATGAGTTAGGGAGAATTTCCTCATTTTCTATTGATTGG
>NW_016836731.1:0-531 GCF_001698545.2 Rhinopithecus bieti | reverse complement strand
GGCTGCATAGTATTTCATAGTGTATACATGCCACATTTTCTTAATCCAGTCTGTCATTGATGGACATTGGGGTTGGTTTGAGGAAGTCAAATTGTCCCTGTTTGCAGATGACATGATTGTATATTTCAAAACCCCATCATCTCAGCCCAAAATCTCCTTAAGCTGATAAGCAACTTCAGCAAAGTCTCAGGATACAAAATCAATGTGCAAAAATCACAAGCATTCTTATACACCAATAACAGACAGAGCCAAATCATGAGCTCCTATTCACAACTGCTTCAAAGGCAATAAGATACCCAGGAATCCATCTTACAAGAGATGTGAAGGACCTCTTCAAGGAGAACTACAAACCACTGCTCAGTGAAATAAAAGAGGACACAAACAAATGGAAGAACATTCCATGCTCATGGATAGAAAGAATTATTGTGAAAATGGCCATATTGCCCAAGGTAATTTATAGATTCAGTGCCATCCCCATCAAGCTACCAATGACTTTCCACACAGAATTGGAAAAAAATACTTTAAAGTTCA
>NW_016836730.1:0-1416 GCF_001698545.2 Rhinopithecus bieti | reverse complement strand
AAAAAGGAGGAGAGAAAACAGGTATTAAAGGACTAAGAATTGGGAGGACCTAGCACATCTAATTAGAGAGTGCTTAAGGAGGCTCAGCATAGCCTTGCTAGCAAAGATTATTTATTTACTTTAAGAGGTAATTTAGAGTGGCGGTTTGGGGTAGCACTAGGAGATATCAGCTGTGATGGCTTGGAGACACAGTGTAAACTAGCAGTGTAAACACGAGCAGGACATTTATGAGTAGTTGAGAATGGTGAATAGGAGTATGACTAGAGAGAAGTTAGTAGGGATGAAAGTTTTTTGGAGTGCAGTCCAAGTTGGGCTGGTGTCTGGAATGAGACTGGGACCTAATAAAAAGGAGCGTCCACATAGGAGCTCACATGGGCTGGAACCTGTCGCAGTCCGAGGACAGGCCTGAATTCTGAGAAGGGAAAGTGGTAAAAGTATTGTCTAGTCCTTTTTAAGTTGGTGACTGAGCTTGGTGAGGTGTGTTTTTAAAAGACCATTAGTCCGTCTACCTTTCCTGAAGATTGAGGACGGTACAGGATATAAAGGTTTCACTGAATACCGAGACCCTGAGAAACTGCTTGGGTGATTTGACTAATAAAGGCTGGTACGTTATCAGACTGTATGGAGTTAGGAAGGCCAAACCGAGAAATTATGTCTGACAGAAGGGAAGAAATGACCGCGGTGGCCTTCTCAGACCCTGTGGGAAAGGCCTCTACTTATCCAGTGAAAGTGTCTACCTAGACCAAGAGGTATTTCAGTTTTCTGACATGTGAGTAAAGCCAATTTGCCCATCCTGGGCAGGGGCAAATCCCCAAGCTTGATGTGTAGGAAAGGGAGGGGCCTGCACAATCCCTGAGGGGTAGTAGAATAGTAGATGGAACACTGAGAAGTGATCTCCTTGAGGATAGATTTCTAGGATAGAAAGGAAATGAGAGGTTCTAAGAGATAGGCCAGCAGTTTGTAACCTACATGGAAGAGGTTATGAAATGACGACAGAATAGAATGGGCCTGTGAGGCTGGGAGGAGATATTTTCCTTGGTCTAAGAACCATTTGCCTTGTGTGGGAAGAGATTGATAGGTGGAAGTTTCAGCGGGGGAGGTGGGAGTGGCCGATGTGAAGGAGGAAAACTGCGGTGAGGGATAGAAGTTGGAACACTAGCTGCTTTTTTAGCTAACTTATCAGCATAAGCATTGTCCCGAGCGATGGAAGAAAATAGATTTTGGAAGTTATAAGAACTGTAGAGAGTTGAGCATAGTTTGTGATTTTTAGCGCCTCTAACAGTATTAAAGCAGTGGCAGCTGCTGCGCGCAGACATGAGGGCTAGGCTAAAACAGTAAGGTCGTTTGGACAGAAAGGCTACAGGACGCAGTCCCGGCTCTTGTGTAAAAATTCTGTCCGCACTAACCATGCCTAGG